>NW_028225181.1:20701029-20756029 GCF_052327205.1 Somniosus microcephalus | reverse complement strand
AATGTGAGGTTATCCACTTTGGTGGCAAAAACAGGAAGGCAGATTATTATCTGAATGGCAATAGATTGGGAGAAGGGGAAGTGCAACGAGACCTGGGTGTTCTTGTGCACCAGTCGCTGAAGGTAAGCATGCAGGTGGTTAAGAAGGCAAATGGTATGTTGGCCTTCGTAGCAAGAGGGTTCGAGTACAGGAACAAGGATGTCTTGCTGCAGTTGTACAGGGCCTTGGTGAGACCACACCTTGAGTATTGTGTGCAGTTTTGGTCGCCTTGCCTGAGGAAGGACGTTCTTGCCATGGAGAGGGTGCAGCGAAGATTCACCAGGCTAATACCTGGGATGGCAGGAATGACGTATGAGGAGAGATTGGGTCGATTAGGCTTGTACTCGCTGGAGTTTAGAAGAATGAGAGGGGATCTCATTGAAACTTATAACATTCTGACAGGACTGGACAGACTAGATGCAGGAAGGATGTTCCTGATGGTCGGGGAGTCCAGAACCAGGGGTCACAGTCTAAGGATAAGGGGTAAGCCATTTAGGACAGAAATGAGGAGGAATTTCTTCACCCAGAGAGTGGTGAACCTGTGGAATTCTCTACCACAGAAGGCAGTAGAGGCCAATACATTAAATATATTCAAGAAGGAGTTGGATATATTTCTTGAGGCTAAAGGGATCAAGTGATATGGGGAGAAGGCAGGGACCGGGTACTGAATTTGGATGATCAGCCATGGTCTCATTGAATGGCGGAGCAGGCTCGAGGGGCCGAATGGCCTACTCCTGCTCCTATCTTCTATGTTTCTATCCCTGAATATAATCGCTCAACATTTGGTGGCCGTGCCTTCTGTTGCCTCGGCCCCGAGCTCTGGAATTCCCTCCCTAAACCTCTCCACCTCGCTACCTCTCTTTCCTCTTTTAAGACGCTCCTTAAAACCTACCTCTTTGACCAAGTCAACTGCCCTAACAGCTCCTTATGTGGCTCGGTGTCAATTTTTGTTTGATGCCGCTCCTGTGAAGCGTCTTGGGACGTTTTACTACGTTAAAGGTGCTATATAAATGCAAGTTGTTGTTGTTGGTATACATCTATATTTATGTATACCTTATTTGGGTCCACATTATTGTGTATGCCCTTAATTTTAAAATAACAAAACTTGCATTTCTGCAGCGCCTTTCACAACCTCAGGACGTCCCAAAGTGCTTTACAGCCAATTAAATACTTTAGAAGTGTAGTCGCTGTTGCATTGTACAGCAAGCTGCAATAAAAAGCAGTGTGACAAACTGTTTTAGTGATGTTAGTTGAGGTATAAATATTGACCTCAGAACTCCCCAGTGCTCTTGTTCCAATAATGTCTGTGGGATCTTTCACGTCCACCGGAGGGGGCAGACGGGGCCTCGGTTAAACGTCTCATCTGAAAGACGGAACCTCCGACAGTGCAGCACTCCCTCAGTACTGCCCCTCCGACAGTGCAGCGCTCCCTCAGTACTGCCCCTCCGACAGTGCAGCGCTCCCTCAGTACTGCCCCTCCGACAGTGCAGCGCTCCCTCAGTACCGCCCCTCCGACAGTGCAGCGCTCCCTCAGTACCGCCCCTCCGACAGTGCAGCACTCCCTCAGTACTGCCCCTCCGACAGTGCAGCGCTCCCTCAGTACTGCCCCTCCGACAGTGCAGCGCTCCCTCAGTACTGCCCCTCCGACAGTGCAGCGCTCCCTCAGTACTGCCCCTCCGACCGTGCAGCGCTCCCTCAGTACTGCCCCTCCCACAGTGCAGCGCTCCCTCAGTACTGCCCCTCCCACAGTACTGCGCTCCCTCAGTACTGCCCCTCCGACGGTGCAGCGCTCCCTCAGTACTTCCCCTCCGACAGTGCAGCGCTCCCTCAATACCGCCCCTCCGACGGTGCAGCGCCCCCTCAGTACTGCCCCTCCGACAGTGCAGCGTTCCCGCAGTACAGCCCCTCCGGCAGTGCAGAGCTCCCTCAGTACTGCCCCTCCGACAGTGCAGCGCTCCCTCAGTAATGCCCCTCCGACAGTGCAGCGCTCCCTCAGTACTGCCCCTCTGACAGTGCAGCGCTCCCTCAGTACTGCCCCTCCCACAGTGCAGCGCTCCCTCAGTACTGCCCCTCTGACAGTGCAGCGCTCCCTCAGTACTGCCCCTCCGACAGTGCAGCGCTCCCTCAGTACTGCCCCTCCCACAGTGCAGCGCTCCCTCAGTACTGCTCCTCCGACGGTGCAGCGCCCCCTCAGTACTGCCTCTCCGACAGTGCAGCGCTCCCTCAGTACTGCCCCTCCGACAGTGCAGCGCTCCCTCAGTACTGCCCCTCCGACAGTGCAGAGCTCCCTCAGTACTGCCCCTCTGACAGTGCAGCGCTCCCTCAGTAATGCCCCTCCGACAGTGCAGCGCTCCCTCAGTAATGCCCCTCTGACAGTGCAGCGCTCCCTCAGTACTGCCCCTCTGACAGTGCAGCGCTCCCTCAGTACCGCCCCTCCGACAGTGCAGCGCTCCCTCAGTACTGCCCCTCCGACTGTTCAGCGCTCCCTCAGTACCGCCCCTCCGACAGTGCAGCGCTACCTCGGTACTGACCCTCCGACAGTGCAGCGCTCCCTCGGTAATGCCCCTCTGACAGTGCAGCGCTCCCTCGGTAATGCCCCTCTGACAGTGCAGTGCTCCCTCAGTGCTGCCCCTCCGAGTGTCAGCCTAGATTTTGTGCACAAGTCCCTGGAGTGGGACTCGAATCCACGACCTTCTGACTCAGAACAAAGAGTGCAACCAACTGAGCCAATCAGCTTTCCGCCCCGCCACAGTACTGAAACGGCCCTAATTAAAGTCACAAACGACATCCAATGTGACCGTGACAAAGATAAACTATCCCTCCTCGTCCTGTCTGCAGCCTTTGACACAGTTGACCACTCCACCCTTCTCCAACGCCTCTCCCCCATCGTCCAGCTGGGTGCGACTGCACTCGCCTGGTTCCATTCTTCTCTCTCCAGTCGTAGCCAGAGAACCACCTGCAACAAGCGGCTTCTCTTCCCACTCCCGCACTGTTACCTCTGGAGTCCCCCAAGGATCTATCCTTGGCCTCCTCCTGTTTCTCATCTGCATGCTGCCCCTCGGCGACATCATCCGAAAACACAGCGTCAGGTTCCACATGTGCGCGGACGATGCCCAGCTCTACCTCACCATCACTGAAGGCCGTGCCTTCAGCTGCCAAGGCCCTAAGCTCTGGAATTTACTCTCGAAACCTCTCCGTCTCTCTTAACCCCTTTAAGATGCTCTTTAAAACGTATCCCCTGCTAATATCCCCTCTTTTGGCTTTGTGTGAATTTTTGTTTGATTATATTTCTGGTGAAACACCTTGGAACGTTTGTTCTAAGAATTCAGTATCAATGCAGATTGTTGTTTTTCATGGAGAATGTGCAAAATAAGATTCACAAGGATGATACCAGAACTGAGAGGTTAGAACTATCAGGAAAGATTGAACAGACTGGGGCTCTTTTCTCCAGAAAAGAGAAGGCTGAGAGGTGACCTGATAGAGATCTTTAAAATTATGAAAGGGTTCGATGGGTTAGACGTGGAGAAGATGTCTCCACTTGCGAGGGAGACCAGAACTAGCGGACATAAATAAGAGCATAAGAAGTAGGAGCAGGATTAGGCCATACGGCCCCTCGGGCCTGCTCCGCCATTCAATAGGATCATGGCTGATCCGAACCTAGACTCACGTCCACTTCCCTGCCCTCTCCCTGTAATCCCTAATTCCCTTATCAGCTAGGAAACTGTCTATCTCCGTTTTAAATTTATTTAATGTCGCAGCTTCCACAGCTCGCTGGGGTAGCAAATTCCATAGATTTACTACCCTCTGAGTGAAGAAGTTTCTCCTCATCTCAGTTTTGAAAGGGCAGCCCCTTATTCTAAGATTATGCCCCCTAGTTCTAGTCTCACCCATCAGTGGAAACATCCTCACCGCATCCCCCCGATCAAGTCCCCTCACAATCTTATATGTTTCGATAAGATCACCTCTCATTCTTCTGAACTCCAATGAGTAGAGGCCCAACCTACTCAACCTTTCCTCATAAGTCAACCACCTCATCTCTGGAATCAACCGAGTGAACCTTCTCTGAACCGCCTCGAGAGCAAGTGTATCTTTTCTTAAATATGGAAACCAAAACTGCACGCAGTATTCCAGGTGTGGCCTCACCAATACCCTGTATAACTGCAGAAAGACTTCCCTGTTTTTATACTCCATCCCCCTTGCAATAAAAGCCAGGATTCCATTGGCCTTCCTGATCACCTGCTGTACCTGCATACTAACCTTCTGTGTTTCATGCACCAGGACCCCCAGATCCCTTTGTACTGTAGCACTTTGCAGTTTCTCTCCATTTAGATAATAACTTGCTCTTTGATTTTTTCTGCCAAAGTGCATAACCTCACACTTTCCAACATTATATTCCATCTGCCAAATCTCTGCCCACTCACTTAGCTTGTCGATGTCCTTTTGCAGGTTTTTTATGTCCTCCTCACTCACTGCTTTCCCTCCCATCTTTGTATCGTCGGCAAACTTGGATATGTTGCACTCGGTCCCCTCCTCCAAATCGTTAATATAGATTGTAAAGAGTTGGGGTCCCAGCACTGACCCCTGCAAGAACACCACAAGTTACTGATTGCCAACCCGAGAATGAACCATTTATCCCAACTCTCTGTTTTCTGTTAGATAGCCAATCTTCCACCCATGCCAGTATATTACCCCCAATCCCGTGATTTTTTAATCTTGATCAGTAATCTTATAATAAGGTAGTCACTAATAAATTCAGTAAGGAATTCAGGAGAAACTTCTGAACCCAGAGAGTGGTGAGAATGTGGACCTCGCTACCACAGGGAGTGGTTGAGGCGAATCAGATAGATGCAGTTAAGGGGAAGCTGGATAAGCACATGAGGGAAAAGGAATACAAAGATCTGTTGATGGGTGAGATGAAGGCTGATGGGGAGCGGGGAAGTAAGATGGGAGGAACTCATGTGGAACATAAACACTGGCATAGACCTGCTGGGCCAAATGGTGTAAATCCTATGTAATAGTACGTATCTTATTAGTGGCTTAGCCCTGTATATTATGGGATGTACGCTTCACTTGAGGCATATTATGGGATGTCCCTCTTCAGGCATATCATAGGATGTCTCTCTCTGTGTGTATATTATGGGATGTCTCTCTCTCTGTGGGTATATTATGGGATGTCTCTCTGTGGGTATATTATGGGATGTCTCTCTGTGGGTATATTATGGGATGTCTCTCTCTGTGGGTATATTATGGGATGTCTCTCTGTGGGTATATTATGGGATGTCTCTCTCTGTGGGTATATTATGGGATGTCTCTCTGTGGGTATATTATGGGATGTCTCTCTCTGTGGGTATATTATGGGATGTCTCTCTCTGTGGGTATATTATGGGATGTCTCTCTCTCTGTGGGTATATTATGGGATGTCTCTCTCTGTGGGTATATTATGGGATGTCTCTCTGTGGGTATATTATGGGATGTCTCTCTCTCTGTGGGTATATTATGGGATGTCTCTCTCTGTGGGTATATTATGGGATGTCTCTCTGTGGGTATATTATGGGATGTCTCTCTGTGGGTATATTATGGGATGTCTCTCTCTGTGGGTATATTATGGGATGTCTCTCTCTGTGGGTATATTATGGGATACCTCTCTGTGGGTATATTATGGGATGTCTCTCTCTGTGGGTATATTATGGGATGTCTCTCTGTGGGTATATTATGGGATGTCTCTCTCTGTGGGTATATTATGGGATGTCTCTCTCTCTCTCTGGGTATATTATGGGATGTCTCTCTCTCTGTGGGTATATTATGGGATGTCTCTCTCTGTGGGTATATTATGGGATGTCTGTGGGTATATTATGGGATGTCTCTCTCTGTGGGTATATTATGGGATGTCTCTCTCTGTGGGTATATTATGGGATGTCTCTCTGTGGGTATATTATGGGATGTCTCTCTCTGTGGGTATATTATGGGATGTCTCTCTCTCTCTGTGGGTATATTATGGGATGTCTCTCTGTGGGTATATTATGGGATGTCTCTCTCTCTGTGGGTATATTATGGGATGTCTCTCTCTGTGGGTATATTATGGGATGTCTCTCTCTCTGTGGGTATATTATGGGATGTCTCTCTGTG
Source organism: Somniosus microcephalus (assembly GCF_052327205.1). Lineage (NCBI taxonomy): Eukaryota > Metazoa > Chordata > Chondrichthyes > Squaliformes > Somniosidae > Somniosus > Somniosus microcephalus. The sequence goes on along the minus strand of NW_028225181.1, from coordinate 20,749,864 downwards.
GGTATATTATGGGATGTCTCTCTGTGGGTATATTATGGGATGTCTCTCTCTGTGGGTATATTATGGGATGTCTCTCTGTGGGTATATTATGGGATGTCTCTCTCTGTGGGTATATTATGGGATGTCTCTCTGTGGGTATATTATGGGATGTCTCTCTCTGTGGGTATATTATGGGATGTCTCTCTCTGTGGGTATATTATGGGATGTCTCTCTCTCTGTGGGTATATTATGGGATGTCTCTCTCTGTGGGTATATTATGGGATGTCTCTCTGTGGGTATATTATGGGATGTCTCTCTCTCTGTGGGTATATTATGGGATGTCTCTCTCTGTGGGTATATTATGGGATGTCTCTCTGTGGGTATATTATGGGATGTCTCTCTGTGGGTATATTATGGGATGTCTCTCTCTGTGGGTATATTATGGGATGTCTCTCTCTGTGGGTATATTATGGGATACCTCTCTGTGGGTATATTATGGGATGTCTCTCTCTGTGGGTATATTATGGGATGTCTCTCTGTGGGTATATTATGGGATGTCTCTCTCTGTGGGTATATTATGGGATGTCTCTCTCTCTCTCTGGGTATATTATGGGATGTCTCTCTCTCTGTGGGTATATTATGGGATGTCTCTCTCTGTGGGTATATTATGGGATGTCTGTGGGTATATTATGGGATGTCTCTCTCTGTGGGTATATTATGGGATGTCTCTCTCTGTGGGTATATTATGGGATGTCGCTCTGTGGGTATATTATGGGATGTCTCTCTCTGTGGGTATATTATGGGATGTCTCTCTCTCTCTGTGGGTATATTATGGGATGTCTCTCTGTGGGTATATTATGGGATGTCTCTCTCTCTGTGGGTATATTATGGGATGTCTCTCTCTCTGTGGGTATATTATGGGATGTCTCTCTCTGTGGGTATATTATGGGATGTCTCTCTCTGTGGGTATATTATGGGATGTCTCTCTGTGGGTATATTATGGGATGTCTCTCTCTGTGGGTATATTATGGGATGTCTCTCTCTGGGTATATTATGGGATGTCTCTCTCTGTGGGTATATTATGGGATGTCTCTCTGTGGGTATATTATGGGATGTCTCTCTCTGTGGGTATATTATGGGATGTCTCTCTGTGGGTATATTATGGGATGTCTCTCTCTCTGTGGGTATATTATGGGATGTCTCTCTCTGTGGGTATATTATGGGATGTCTCTCTCTGTGGGTATATTATGGGATGTCTCTCTCTGTGGGTATATTATGGGATGTCTCTCTCTGTGGGTATATTATGGGATGTCTCTCTCTGTGGGTAGATTATGGGATGTCTCTCTCTGTGGGGATATTATGGGATGTCTCTGTGGGTATATTATGGGATGTCTCTGGGTATATTATGGGATGTCTCTCTCTGTGGGTATATTATGGGATGTCTCGCTGTGGGTATATTATGGGATGTCTCTCTCTGTGGGTATATTATGGGATGTCTCTCTCTGTGGGTATATTATGGGATGTCTCTCTCTGTGGGTATATTATGGGATGTCTCTCTGTGGGTATATTATGGGATGTCTCTCTGTGGGTATATTATGGGATGTCTCTCTCTGTGGGTATATTATGGGATGTCTCTCTGTGGGTATATTATGGGATGTCTCTCTCTCTCTGTGGGTATATTATGGGATGTCTCTCTCTGTGGGTATATTATGGGATGTCTCTCTGTGGGTATATTATGGGATGTCTCTCTGTGGGTATATTATGGGATGTCTCTCTCTGTGGGTATATTATGGGATGTCTCTCTCTGTGGGTATATTATGGGATGTCTCTCTGTGGGTATATTATGGGATGTCTCTCTCTCTGTGGGTATATTATGGGATGTCTCTCTCTGTGGGTATATTATGGGATGTCTCTCTCTGTGGGTATATTATGGGATGTCTCCCTCTGTGGGTATATTATGGGATGTCTCTCTCTCTGTGGGTATATTATGGGATGTCTCTCTCTGTGGGTATATTATGGGATGTCTCCCTCTGTGGGTATATTATGGGATGTCTCTGTGGGTATATTATGGGATGTCTCTCACTCTCTGTGGGTACATTATGGGATGTCTCTCTCTCTGTGGGTATATTATGGGATGTCTCTCTCTCTCTGTGGGTACATTATGGGATGTCTCTCTCTCTGTGGGTATATTATGGGATGTCTGTCTCTCTGGGTATATTATGGGATGTCTCTCTCTCTGGGTATATTATGGGATGTCTCTCACTCTCTGTGGGTACATTATGGGATGTCTCTCTCTCTGTGGGTATATTATGGGATGTCTCTCTCTCTGTGGGTATATTATGGGATGTCTGTCTCTCTGGGTATATTATGGGAAGTCTCTCTCTCTGGGTATATTATGGGATGTCTCTCTCTCTGTGGGGAAATTATGGGATGTCTCTCTCTGTGGGTATATTATGGGATGTCTCTCTCTCTGTGGGTATATTATGGGATGTCTCTCTCTGTGGGTATATTATGGGATGTCTCTCTCTGTGGGTATATTATGGGATGTCTCTCTCTGTGGGTATATTATGGGATGTCTCTCTCTCTGGGTATATTATGGGATGTCTCTCTGTGGGTATATTATGGGATGTCTCTCTCTGTGGGTATATTATGGGATGTCTCTCTGTGGGTATATTATGGGATGTCTCTCTGTGTGTATATTATGGGATGTCTCTCTCTCTGTGGGTATATTATGGGATGTCTCTCTCTCTGGGTATATTATGGGATGTCTCTCTCTGGGTATATTATGGGATGTCTCTCTCTGGGTATATTATGGGGTGTCTCTCTCTGTGGGTATATGATGGGATGTCTCTCTCTGTGGGTATATTATGGGATGTCTCTCTCTCTGTGGGTATATGATGGGATGTCTCTCTCTGTGGGTATATTATGGGATGTCTCTCTGTGGGTATATTATGGGATGTCTCTCTCTGTGGGTATATTATGGGATGTCTCTCTGTGGGTATATTATGGGATGTCTCTGTGGGTATATTATGGGATGCCTCTGTGTGTATATTATGGGATGTCTCTCTCTGTGGGTATATTATGGGATGTCTCTCTCTCTGTGGGTATATTATGGGATGTCTCTCTGTGGGTATATTATGGGATGTCTCTCTGTGGGTATATTATGGGATGTCTCTCTGTGGGTATATTATGGGATGTCTCTCTCTGTGGGTATATTATGGGATGTCTCTCTGTGGGTATATTATGGGATGTCTCTGTGGGTATATTATGGGATGTCTCTCTGTGGGTATATTATGGGATGCCTCTCTGTGGGTATATTATGGGATGTCTCTCTCTCTGTGGGTATATTAAGGGATGTCTCTCTCTGCGGGTATATTATGGGATGTCTCTCTCTGTGGGTATATTATGGGATGTCTCTCTCTGTGGGTATATTATGGGATGTCTCTCTCTCTGTGGGTATATTATGGGATGTCTCTCTGGGTATATTATGGGATGTCTCTCTCTGTGGGTATATTGTGGGATGTCTCTCTCTGTGGGTATATTATGGGATGTCTCTCTGGGTATATTATGGGATGTCTCTCTCTGTGGGTATATTATGGGATGTCTCTCTCTGTGGGTATATTATGGGATGTCTCTCTCTGTGGGTATATTATGGGATGTCTCTCTCTGTGGGTATATTATGGGATGTCTCTCTCTGTGGGTATATTATGGGATGTCTCTCTCTGGGTATATTATGGGATGTCTCTCTCTGTGGGTATATTATGGGATGTCTCTCTCTGTGGGTATATTGTGGGATGTGTCTCTCTGTGGGTATATTATGGGATGTCTCTCTCTGTGGGTATATTATGGGATGTCTCTCTCTGTGGGTATATTATGGGATGTCTCTCTCTGTGGGTATATTATGGGATGTCTCGCTCTGTGGGTATATTATGGGATGTCTCTCTGTGGGTATATTATGGGATGTCTCTCTATGGGTATATTATGGGATGTCTCTGTGGGTATATTATGGGATGTCTCTCTCTGTGGGTATATTATGGGATGTCTCTCTCTGTGGGTATATTATGGGATGTCTCTCTCTGTGGGTATATTATGGGATGTCTCTCTCTCTCTGGGTATATTATGGGATGTCTCTCTGTGGGTATATTATGGGATGTCTCTCTCTGTGGGTATATTATGGGATGTCTCTCTGTGGGTATATTATGGGATGTCTCTCTGTGGGTATATTATGGGATGTCTCTGTGGGTATATTATGGGATGTCTCTCTGTGTGGGTATATTATGGGATGTCTCTCTCTGGGTATATTATGGGATGTCTCTCTCTGGGTATATTATGGGATGTCTCTCTCTGTGGGTATATTATGGGATGTCTCTCTGGGTATATTATGGGATGTCTCTCTCTGTGGGTATATTATGGGATGTCTCTCTGTGGGTATATTATGGGATGTCTCTGGGTATATTATGGGATGTCTCTCTCTGTGGGTATATTATGGGATGTCTCTCTCTGTGGGTATATTATGGGATGTCTCTCTCTGTGGGTATATTATGGGATGTCTCTCTGTGGGTATATTATGGAATGTCTCTCTCTGTGGGTATATTATAGGATGTCTCTCTCTGTGGGTATATTATGGGATGTCTCTCTCTGTGGGTATATTATGGGATGTCTCTCTCTGTGGGTATATTATGGGATGTCTCTCTCTGGGTATATTATGGGATGTCTCTCTCTCTGTGGGTATATTATGGGATGTCTCTCTCTCTGTGGGTATATTATGGGATGTCTCTCTGGGTATATTATGGGATGTCTCTCTCTCTGTGGGTATATTATGGGATGTCTCTCTATGGGTATATTATGGGATGTCTCTCTCTCTGGGTATATTATGGGATGTCTCTCTGTGGGTATATTATGGGATGTCTCTCTGTGGGTATATTATGGGATGTCTCTCTCTGTGGGTATATTATGGGATGTCTCTCTGTGGGTGTATTATGGGATGTCTCTCTCTGTGGGTATATTATGGGATGTCTCTCTCTGTGGGTATATTATGGGATGTCTCTCTCTGTGGGTATATTATGGGATGTCTCTCTCTGTGGGTATATTATGGGATGTCTCTCTCTGTGGGTATATTATGGGATGTCTCTCTCTGTGGGTATATTATGGGATGTCTCTCTCTGTGGGTATATTATGGGATGTCTCTCTCTGGGTATATTATGGGATGTCTCTCTGTGGGTATATTATGGGATGTCTCTCTGTGGGTATATTATGGGATGTCTCTCTCTCTGTGGGTATATTATGGGATGTCTCTCTCTGTGGGTATATTATGGGATGTCTCTGTGGGTATACTATGGGATGTCTCTCTCTGTGGGTATATTATGGGATGTCTCTCTCTGTGGGTATATTATGGGATGTCTCTGTGGGTATATTATGGGATGTCTCTCTGTGGGTATATTATGGGATGTCTCTCTCTGTGGGTATATGATGGGATGTCTCTCTGTGGGTATATTATGGGATGTGTCTCTGGGTATATTATGGGATGTCTCTCTCTGTGGGTATATTATGGGATGTCTCTCTCTCTCTGGGTATATTATGGGATGTCTCTCTCTGTGGGTATATTATGGGATGTCTCTCTCTCTGGGTATATTATGGGATGTCTCTGTGGGTATATTATGGGATGTCTCTCTCTGGGTATATTATGGGATGTCTCTCTCTCTCTGGGTATATTATGGGATGTCTCTCTCTGTGGGTATATTATGGGATGTCTCTCTCTCTCTGGGTATATTATGGGATGTCTCTCTCTGTGGGTATATTATGGGATGTCTCTCTCTCTGGGTATATTATGGGATGTCTCTCTCTCTCTCTGTGGGTATATTATGGGATGTCTCTCTGTGGGTATATTATGGGATGTCTCTCTCTGTGGGTATATTATGGGATGTCTCTCTCTGTGGGTATATTATGGGATGTCTCTCTGTGGGTATATTATGGGATGTCTCTCTCTGTGGGTATATTGTGGGATGTCTCTCTCTGTGTGGGTATATTATGGGATGTCTCTCTGTGGGTATATTATGGGATGTCTCTCTCTCTGGGTATATTGTGGGATGTCTCACTCTGTGGGTATATTATGGGATGTCTCCCTCTGTGGGTATATTATGGGATGTCTCTCTCTCTCTGTGGGTATATTATGGGATGTCTCTCTCTCTGTGGGTATATTATGGGATGTCTCTCTCTCTGTGGGTATATTATGGGATGTCTCTCTCTGTGGGTATATTATGGGATGTCTCTGTGTGGGTATATTATGGGATGTGTCTCTCTCTGTGGGTATATTATGGGATGTCTCTCTCTCTGGGTATATTATGGGATGTCTCTCTGTGGGTATATTACGGGATGTCTCTCTCTGTGGGTATATTATGGGATGTCTCTCTCTGTGGGTATATTATGGGATGTCTCTCTCTGTGGGTATATTATGGGATGTCGCTCTCTGGGTATATTATGGGATGTCGCTCTCTGTGGGTATATTATGGGATGTCTCTCTCTGTGGGTATATTATGGGATGTCTCTCTCTGTGGGTATATTATGGGATGTCTCTCTCTGTGGGTATATTATGGGATGTCGCTCTCTGTGGGTATATTATGGGATGTCTCTCTCTGTGGGTATATTATGGGATGTCTCTCTCTGTGGGTATATTATGGGATGTCTCTCTCTGTGGGTATATTATGGGATCTCTCTGTGGGTATATTATGGGATGTCTCTGTGGGTATACTTTGGGATGTCTCTGTGGGTATATTATGGGATGTCTCTCTCTGGGTATATTATGGGATGTCTCTCTGTGGGTATATTATGGGATGTCTCTCTCTCTGTGGGTATATTATGGGATGTCTCTCTGTGGGTATATTATGGGATGTCTCTCTCTGTGGGTATATTATGGGATGTCTCTCTGTGGGTATATTATGGGATGTCTCTCTCTGTGGGTATATTATGGGATGTCTCTCTCTGTGGGTATATTATGGGATGTCTCTCTCTGTGGGTATATTATGGGATGTCTCTCTCTGTGGGTATATTATGGGATGTCTCTCTCTGTGGGTATATTATGGGATGTCTCTCTCTGTGGGTATATTATGGGATGTCTCTCTGTGGGTATATTATGGGATGTCTCTCTGTGGGTATATTATGGGATGTCTCTCTGGGTATATTATGGGATGTCTCTCTCTGTGGGTATATTATGGGATGTCTCTGTGGGTATATTATGGGATGTCTCTCTGTGTGGGTATATTATGGGATGTCTCTCTCTCTGTGGGTATATTATGGGATGTCTCGCTCTCTGGGTATATTATGGGATGTCTCTCTCTGTGGGTATATTATGGGATGTCTCTCTGTGGGTATATTATGGGATGTCTCTCTCTGTGGGTATATTATGGGATGTCTCTCTCTGTGGGTGTATTATGGGATGTCTCTCTCTGTGGGTATATAATGGGATGTCTCTCTGTGGGTATATTATGGGATGTCTCTCTGTGGGTATATTATGGGATGTCTCTCTCTGTGGGTATATTATGGGATGTCTCTCTCTGTGGGTATATTATGGGATGTCTCTCTCTGTGGGTATATTGTGGGATGTCTCTCTCTGTGGGTATATTATGGGATGTTTCTCTCTGTGGGTATATTATGGGATGTTTTCTCTGGGTATATTATGGGATGTCTCTCTCTGGGTATATTATGGGATGTCTCTGTGGGTATATTATGGGATGTCTCTGTGGGTATATTATGGGATGTCTCTCTCTCTGTGGGTATATTATGGGATGTCTCTCTGTGGGTATATTATGGGATGTCTCGCTCTGTGGGTATATTATGGGATGTCTCTCTCTGTGGGTATATTATGGGATGTCTCTCTCTGTGGGTATATTATGGGATGTCTCTCTCTGTATATTATGGGATGTCTCTCTGGGTATATTATGGGATGTCTCTCTGTGGGTATATTATGGGATGTCTCTCTCTCTGGGTATATTATGGGATGTCTCTCTCTCTGGGTATATTATGGGATGTCTCTCTCTCTGGGTATATTGTGGGATGTCTCTCTCTGTGGGTATATTGTGGGATGTCTCTCTGTGGGTATATTATGGGATGTCTCTCTCTCTGTGGGTATATTATGGGATGTCTCTCTGTGGGTATATTATGGGATGTCTCTCTCTGGGTTTCTTATGGGATGTCTCTCTCTATGGGTATATTATGGGATGTCTCTCTCTGTGGGTATATTATGGGATGTCTCTCTGTGGGTATATTATGGGATGTCTCTCTCTGTGGGTATATTATGGGATGTCTCTCTGTGGGTATATTATGGGATGTCTCTCTGGGTATATTATGGGATGTCTCTCTGTGGGTATATTATGGGATGTCTCTCTGTGGGTATATGATGGGATGTCTGTCTCTGTGGGTATATTATGGGATGTCTCTCTCTGTGGGTATATTATGGGATGTCTCTCTCTGTGGGTATATTATGGGATGTCTCTCTCTGTGGGTATATTATGGGATGTCTCTCTGTGGGTATATTATGGGATGTCTCTCTGTGGGTATATTACGGGATGTCTCTCTCTGTGGGTATGTTACGGGATGTCTCTCTCTGTGGGTATATTATGGGATGTCTCTCTCTGTGGGTATATTATGGGATGTCTCTCTGTGGGTATATTATGGGATGTCTCTCTCTGTGGGTATATTATGGGATGTCTCTCTCTGTGGGTATATTATGGGATGTCTCTCTCTGTGGGTATATTATGGGATGTCTCTCTCTCTGTGGGTATATTATGGGATGTCTCTCTCTGTGGGTATATTATGGGATGTCTCTCTCTGTGGGTATATTATGGGATGTCTCTGGGTATATTATGGGATGTCTCTCTCTGTGGGTATATTATGGGATGTCTCTCTCTGTGGGTATATTATGGGATGTCTCTCTCTGGGTATATTATGGGATGTCTCTCTCTCTGTGGGTATATTATGGGATGTCTCTCTGTGGGTATATTATGGGATGTCTCTCTCTGTGGGTATATTATGGGATGTCTCTTTCTGTGGGTATATTATGGGATGTCTCTCTCTGTGGGTATATTATGGGATGTCTCTCTGTGGGTATATTATGGGATGTCTCTCTCTGTGGGTATATTATGGGATGTCTCTCTGTGGGTATATTATGGGATGTCTCTCTCTGTGGGTATATTATGGGATGTCTCCCTCTGTGGGTATATTATGGGATGTCTCTCTCTGTGGGTATATTATGGGATGTCTCTCACTCTCTGTGGGTACATTATGGGATGTCTCTCTCTCTCTGTGGGTATATTATGGGATGTCTCTCTCTCTGTGGGTATATTAAGGGATGTCTGTCTCTGTGGGTATATGATGGGATGTCTCTCTCTCTGGGTATATGATGGGATGTCTCTCTCTCTGTGGGTATATTATGGGATGTCTCTCTCTGTGGGTATATTATGGGATGTCTCTCTGTGGGTATATTATGGGATGCCTCTCTGTGTATATTATGGGATGTCTCTCTCTGTGGGTATATTATGGGATGTCTCTCTCTCTGTGGGTGTATTATGGGATGTCTCTCTGTGGGTATATTATGGGATGTCTCTCTCTGTGGGTATATTATGGGATGTCTCTCTGTGGGTATATTATGGGATGTCTCTGTGGGTATATTATGGGATGTCTCTCTGTGGGTATATTATGGGATGCCTCTCTGTGGGTATATTATGGGATGTCTCTCTCTCTGTGGGTATATTATGGGATGTCTCTCTCTGTGGGTATATTATGGGATGTCTCTCTCTGTGGGTATATTATGGGATGTCTCTCTCTGTGGGTATATTATGGGATGTCTCTCTCTCTGTGGGTATATTATGGGATGTCTCTCTCTGTGGGTATATTATGGGATGTCTCTGGGTATATTATGGGATGTCTCTCTCTCTGTGGGTATATTATGGGATGTCTCTCTCTGTGGGTATATTATGGGATGTCTCTCTCTGTGGGTATATTGTGGGATGTCTCTCTCTGTGGGTATATTATGGGATGTCTCTCTGGGTATATTATGGGATGTCTCTCTCTGGGTATATTATGGGATGTCTCTCTCTGTGGGTATATTATGGGATGTCTGTCTCTGTGGGTATATTATGGGATGTCTCTCTGTGGGTATATTATGGGATGTCTCTCTCTGTGGGTATATTATGGGATGTCTCTCTGTGGGTATATTGTGGGATGTGTCTCTCTGTGGGTATATTATGGGATGTCTCTCTCTGTGGGTATATTATGGGATGTCTCTCTCTGTGGGTATATTATGGGATGTCTCTCTCTGTGGGTATATTATGGGATGTCTCGCTCTGTGGGTATATTATGGGATGTCTCTCTCTCTGTGGGTATATTATGGGATGTCTCTCTCTGGGTATATTATGGGATGTCTCTCTCTGTGGGTATATTATGGGATCTCTCTCTCTGGGTATATTATGGGATGTCTCTCTCTGTGGGTATATTATGGGATGTCTCTCTCTGTGGGTATATTATGGGATGTCTCTCTGTGGGTATATTATGGGATGTCTCTCTCTCTGGGTATATTATGGGATGTCTCTCTCTCTCTGGGTACATTATGGGATGTCTCTCTCTGTGGGTATATTATGGGATGTCTCTCTGTGGGTATATTATGGGATGTCTCTCTGTGGGTATATTATGGGATGTCTCTCTCTGTGGGTGTATTATGGGATGTCTCTCTCTGTGGGTATATTATGGGATGTCTCTCTCTGTGGGTATATTATGGGATGTCTCTCTCTGTGGGTATATTATGGGATGTCTCTCTGTGGGTGTATTATGGGATGTCTCTCTCTGTGGGTATATTATGGGATGTCTCTCTCTGTGGGTATATTATGGGATGTCTCTCTCTGTGGGTATATTATGGGATGTCTCTCTCTGTGGGTATATTATGGGATGTCTCTCTGTGGGTATATTATGGGATGTCTCTCTGTGGGTATATTATGGGATGTCTCTGTGGGTATATTATGGGATGTCTCTCTCTGTGGGTATATTATGGGATGTCTCTCTCTCTATGGGTATATTATGGGATGTCTCTCTGTGGGTATATTATGGGATGTCTCCCTGTGGGTATATTATGGGATGTCTCTCTCTCTGTGGGTATATTCTGGGATGTCTCTCTCTCTGTGGGTATATTATGGGATGTTTCTCTCTCTGTGGATAGATTATGGGATGTCTCTCTCTGTGGGTATATTATGGGATGTCTCCCTCTCTGTAGGCATTTTATGGGCTGTCTCCCTCTCTGTAAGCATTTTATGGGCTGTCCCCTTCTCTGTCGGCATTTTATGGGCTGTCTCCCTCTCTGTAGGCATTTTATGGGCTGTCTCCCTCTCTGTAGGCATTTCATGGGCTGTCTCCCTCTCTGTAGGCATTTCATGGGATGTCTCCCTCTCTGTGGGCATTTCATGGGATGTCTCTCTCTCTGTAGGCATTTTATGGGACGTCTCCCTCTCTGTAGGCATTTCATGGGATGCCTCCCTCTCCGTCGGCATTTCATGGGATGCCTCCTGTCATAGGCCTCCATTGCATTCGCTGTTTGTACTCACTGTCCAGATAATGCTCCAGGTACATCCCCGCCGCCATCTTGGCTCCTTGTTGTCAGGGGCGGGTCCGTTGCGACCCCGACCCCCCAGCCCCTCGCACCGGAATGGCGGTGCAAGTACTGGCAGAGCGGCCCCGGGGCGGTCGCCACCTTTGTTGGCAGCGGGGGGAGGAGGGGAGGGAAGGGAGAAGCGGAAAATGGCGGCGCCGTGCTGGCAGGACGCCTGCGCAGTCCGCCCAGGTGACGCTCCGCAGCATCGCCGCCATTACTGGCAGCATCGCGGGCCGAGGCGCGCCTGCGCACTCTGAAGCCAGTCCGGCCCTTGCGGGAACGCGCCTGCGCACTCTGAAGCCAGTCCGGCCCTTGCGGGAACGCGCCTCCGCACGGTCGGTCTTTGAAGCCATTTGGAACATGGTGAGGAAAGCGGGGTTTCCATGGAAACCACCAGAGGCCGCCATTTTCTCACTTGGTTCTTTCTGCCTGAGTTTATCGTTTCCTTTTATCCATTTATTAGCCACGCCGTCCCAGAATAAACACCCGTCCTGAGCAATCGGCCCCCCTCGGTCGAACTGGCAGGGGGCACGGCCCACCTCCGCCCCGAAGAGCCAATTGGTCGAATGGCAAGCGGACGGTTGGCCTCCCAGTTCCGCTCACGCCCTTTGCACCTTATCGCCATTTTCTTCAGCTATCAATTTCAATTCAATTCAAATCGCTTTATTGGCATGACAAGGTACATCTTATGTTGCCAAAGCATCAAAAAACATTTATGGTTGAACACAAACACAGATCTATCCATACAGTATATAAACAGATATATCCCTGAGTGTATAAATATACATTCATATAATTTATATATACTCTTTTATATTTACTGGTTGTCCCTCTGTTTATGGCAAGCTGTAACATAGTGTGCCGCTAAGGTTACACAATTTCTCTCTTCCCCTAGTAGGTATGGGAGTTTTTGGTCGTCATTCAAATTTCTGAATTCCGGGCATAATTTTGTGAATTTTGGGTAGAAATTCTCCCTTATGCCCTGATATTTTCCACAAGCTGTGAGGAAGTGCATCTCTGTCTCCACCACCCACTGACTGCAGTGAGAGCATATCCTGTCCTCTCTTGGTAGCCGGGTCTGCCTGTGTCTACCTTTTTCGATGGCCAGGCTATGTTCACTTAGTCTGTACATTGTCAAGGTTTTTCTCAGTTTGCTATCCTTTACCATGGTCAGGTAATCAGCCATGTTGTATTGTCTGTTTAGGGCCAAGTAGCAATTGAGTTTGTTTTGGGTTTTTGTTGTTTCTGCCCAATATGAGATATTTTTCCTTTTGCTTAGTGACGATTGTGTTGGGTCGAATTCTTTGTGTTACGCTGTCACTGTCCTGGGGCTGGTTATTGTTAGTAGTTACTTCACTGAGTCCCAGGACTAGTTGACTGTGGGTATTCTTCTTTATGGTCCTCTCTTGGCATTTCAGGGCTTTGTAATGATAGCAGTGGGGGTTGCTCATTTTTAGGTGTTTCCAAAATTTGGTGGCTCTTTTTTGGATAGTGATTATTAATGGATATTGGCCTAGTTCTGCCCTGCATGCATTGTTTACGGTTTTCCTTTGAGTCCGGAGGATACTTTTACAGAATTCTGCATGTCGGATCTCAATTGGATGTTTGTCCCATTTTGCAAATTCTTGTTGTGTTAGCGGTCCGCACACAACAACAGTTCGCGGATGACACGAAAATTGGTGGGGTGGTAAATTGCGAGGAGAAAAGCCTCAGGCTACAGGACGATATTAACGGGTTGGTCAGATGGGCGGAAAAGTGGCAAATGGAATTTAACCCGGAAAAGTGCGAGGTGATGCATTTTGGACGGACAAATAAGGCAAGGGAATACACAATGAGTGGTAGGACCCTAGGAAGTACAGAGGGTCAGAGGGACCTTGGTGTACATGTACATAGATCCCTGAAGGCAGCGGAACAGGTAGATAAGGTGGTTAAAAAGGCTTATGGGATACTTGCCTTCATTAGCAGAGGCATAGAATATAAGAGCAGGGAGGTTATGATGGAGCTGTACAAAACGCTGGTGAGGCCACAGCTGGAGTGCTGTGTGCAGTTCTGGTCGCCTCACTATAGGAAGGATGTGATTGCTTTGGAGAGGGTGCAGAGAAGATTCACCAGGATGTTACCTGGGATGGAGCGCCTCAGCTATGAAGAAAGACTCAACAGGCTGGGGTTGTTTTCCTTGGAGCAAAGGAGGCTGAGGGGGGACCTGATTGAGGTGTACAAAATGATGAGGGGCATAGATAGGGTGGATAAAGAGGAACTTTTCCCCTTAGTAGGGGGGGTCAATAACAAGGGGGCACAGATTCAGGGTAAGGGGCAGGAGATTTAGGGGGGATTTGAGGAGGAACTTTTTCACCCAGAGGGTGGTTGGAAGCTGGAACTCACTGCCTGAAAGGGTGGTAGAGGCAGGAACCCTCACAACATTCAAGAAGCATTTGGATGAGCACTTGAAATGCCATTGCGTACAAGGCTATGGACCAAATGCTGGAAAATGGGATTAGACTGGACAGGGAGGGATGGGCGGCGCAGACATGATGGGCCGAAGGGCCTCTTTCTGTGCTGTAAAACTCTATGACTCTATGACCTCACTGCCATAGAGTGCAATTGGTTCAATTACTGATTTAAAAATTTTGAGCCAAATGCTAATTGGGATTTCTATTTGGATTGATTTTTTAATGGCATAGAAAGCCCTTCTTGCTTTCTCTTTCAGTTCATTCACAGCCAGATGAAAATTTCCCGTAGAACTGATTTTTAAGCCCAAGTATGTGTAGTCAGTGGTTTGTTCAATTTTAGTTGTTCCTAGTGTGAAATTTATTTTGGGTCCCTGATGTCTGGATCTTTGCTGGAACACAAGGACTTTGGTTTTTTGGGGGTTTATTGTCAGGGCCCAGGTCTGACAGAACGACTCCAGCAGATCCAGGTTCTGCTGTAGACCCTCCTTAGTTGGTGACAGCAGAACCAGGTCATCTGCATAGAGGAGGAATTTAACCTTGGATTCATATAGGGTGAGGCCGGGTGCTGTAAATTGTTCAAGTAGTTTTGCCAATTCATTTATGTAAATATTAAAGAGTGTCGGTGAGATGGGCGAGCCCTGCGTCACACCACGCCCCTGTGGGAAGTATTTTGTTTGTTTGTCTCCAATTTTAACTGCACATTTATTGTTTGTATACATTGATTTAATTACATCATATGTTTTTCCCCCTACACCACTTTTGATAAGTTTCAGGAATAGACCGTCATGCCAGATGGAATCGAAAGCCTTCTGGAAATCGATAAAGCAGGCAAAAATTTTGCTTTTGTTTTGATGAACATGTTTGTCAATTAGGGTCTGTAGGGTGAAGATATGATCTGATGTTCTATAGTTTGGTAGGAATCCAATTTGGCTTTTACTCAAGACATTGTGCTCCTCAAGGAAGTTTATAAGTCTTTTGTTTATGATACTACAGAATACCTTCCCCAGGTTGCTGTTTACACAGATGCCTCGATAGTTATTTGGGTCAACTTTGTCCCCACTTTTGTATATGGGCGTTATGAGTCCTTTGTTCCAGATATCAGGGAAGTAACCGACACTCGGAACCAACACTCGCTGCTTGATCCCGCAATGAGCTTCCGTCTCCCCCCCATCCCAATATCCGCTCCATCACTAAAGCCGCCTATTTCCACCTCCGTAACATCGCCCGACTCCCGCCCCTGCCTCAGCTCATCCGCTGCTGAAACCCTCACGCTCCCTCCGGGCCCGACTATTCCAACGCTCATGTGGCCGACCTCCGGTCTTTCACCCTCCATAAACCACAGCTCATCCAAAGCTTTGCTGCCCGTACCTTAAGTCGAACCAAGTCCCGTCCATCCATCAGCCCCTGTGCTCGCTGACCTCCCGGTCCGGCAACACCTTGATTATAAAATTCTTCATCCTTGTTTTCAAATCCCTCCATGGCCCTTGCCACAACCACCCCCACCCCCCCCACCCCCACCAACCTTTGTAAACTCCACCAGCCCCACCACCCCCCAATATCAGCACTCAAACCAATTCTAGCCTCGCTCGCATTCCTGATTTTAATCCCGCAACCACGGGCAGCCATGCCTTCAGCTGTCTAGACCCAAGAATTCCCTCTCTAAACCTCTGTCTCTAAAACCTACCTCTTTGACCAAACTTAAGGTCACCTGCCTTATGCCTCCTTCTTTGGCCCAGTGTCAATTTTTGTCTGATTTACGGTCCTGTGAAGCACCTTGGGACGTTTTATATGTTAAAGGTGCTTGGCAATGCAAGCTGATGTTGCTGAATGTTCCCACACTCACCGTAACCCAAAGAACAATGGCTGCCATTTATCACACCCTATCTCGGGTCAGGAACACCGACAGTGCACGTGTAGTGCAGTCACTCCTGTTGTGCAGGCAATGTCCTTCCACACACACAGAGGAAGATCCCAAAAGCAGTGTTTCAATCTCCCCTCGAAGTCAGTACTTGGTGGGTTTAAGTCCCACGCCAGGGCGTCACGGAGAGGCTGTCCCTTCGGATGTGACCTTAAATCGAGGCCCCGTCTCCATGTTCGGGGGTGGTGTTAAACCGAGGTCACATTTCCCAGTTGCGAGAGATGTTAAACCAAGGCTCCGTCTCCCTGTTCAAGAAGGTGTTAAACAAAAGCCCCGCTTCCCTGTTCAAGGGGGATGTTAAACCGAGGCCCTGTCTCCCTGTTCAGGGGGATGTTAAACCGAGGCCCCGTCTCCCTGTTCAGGGGGGGATGTTAAACCGAGGCCCTGTCTCCCTGTTCAGGGGGATGTTAAACCGAGGCCCCGTCTCCCTGTTCAGGGGATGTTAAACCGAGGCCCCGTCTCCCTGTTCAGGGGATGTTAAACCGAGGCTCCATCTACACCTTCAAGGGGATGTTAAACCGATGCCCCGTCTCCCTGTTCAGGGGGATGTGAAACCGAGGCCCCGTCTCCCTGTTCAGGGGGGATGTTAAACCGAGGCCCCGTCTCCCTGTTCAGGGGATGTTAAACCAAGGCCCCGTCTCCCTGTTCAGGGGGATGTTAAACCGAGGCCCCGTCTCCCTGTTCAGGGGGATGTTAAACCGAGGCCCCGTCTCCCTGTTCAGGGGGATGTTAAACCGAGGCCTTGTCTCCCTGTTCAGGGGATGTTAAACCGAGGCCCCGTCTCCCTGTTCAGGGGGGATGTTAAACCGAGGCCCCGTCTCCCTGTTCAGGGGATGTTAAACCGAGGCCCCGTCTCCCTGTTCAGGGGGATGTTAAACCGAGGCCCCATCTCTCTGTTCAGGGGGATGTTAAACCGAGGCCCTGTCTCCCTGTTCAGGGGGATGTTAAACCGAGGCCCTGTCTCCCTGTTCAGGGGGATGTTAAACCGAGGCCCGGTCCCCCTGTTCAGGGGGGATGTTAAACCGAGGCCCCGTCTCCCTGTTCAGGGGGGATGTTAAACCGAGGCCCCGTCTCCCTGTTCAGGGGGATGTTAAACCGAGGCCCCGTCTCCCTGTTCAGGGGGGATGTTAAACCGAGGCCCCGTCTCCCTGTTCAGGGGATGTTAAACCGAGGCCCGGTCCCCCTGTTCAGGGGGGATGTTAAACCGAGGCCCCGTCTCCCTGTTCAGGGGGGATGTTAAACCGAGGCCCCGTCTCCCTGTTCAGGGGGGATGTTAAACCGAGGCCCCGTCTCTCTGTTCAGGAGGGATGTTAAACCGAGGCCCCGTCTCCCTGTTCAGGGGGATGTTAAACCGAGGCCCCGTCTCCCTGTTCAGGGGGATGTTAAACCGAGGCCCCGTCTCCCTGTTCAGGGGGATGTTAAACCGAGGTCCCGTCTCCCTGTTCAGGGGGATGTTAAACCGAGGCCCCGTCTCCCTGTTCAGGGGGATGTTAAACCGAGGCCCCGTCTCCCTGTTCAGGGGGATGTTAAACCGAGGCCCCGTCTCCCTGTTCAGGGGGATGTTAAACCGAGGCCCCGTCTCCCTGTTCAGGGGGATGTTAAACCGAGGCCCCGTCTCCCTGTTCAGGGGGATGTTAAACCGAGGCCCCGTCTCCCTGTTCAGGGGGGATGTTAAACCGAGGCCCCGTCCCCCTGTTCAGGGGGATGTTAAACCGAGGCCCCGTCTCCCTGTTCAGGGGGGATGTTAAACCGATGCCCCGTCTCCCTGTTCAGGGGGATGTTAAACCGAGGCCCCGTCTCCCTGTTCAGGGGGATGTTAAACCGAGGCCCCGTCTCCCTGTTCAGGGGATGTTAAACCGAGGCCCCGTCTCCCTGTTCAGGGGGGAGAATGTTAAACCGAGGCCCCGTCTACCTGTTCAGGGGGGTGTTAAACCGAGGCCTCGTCTCCCTGTTCCGGGGGATGTTAAACCGAGGCCCCGTCTCCCTGTTCAGGGGGATGTTAAACCGAGGCCCCGTCTCCCTGTTCAGGGGGATGTTAAACCGAGGCCCCGTCTCCCTGTTCAGGGGGATGTTAAACCGAGGCCCCGTCTCCCTGTTCAGGGGGATGTTAAACCGAGGCCCCGTCTCCCTGTTCAGGGGAATGTTAAACCGAGGCCGTGTCTCCCTGTTCAGGGGGATGTTAAACCGAGGCCCCGTCTCCCTGTTCAGGGGGATGTTAAACCGAGGCCGTGTCTCCCTGTTCAGGGGGATGTTAAACCGAGGCCCCGTCTCCCTGTTCAGGGGGATGTTAAACCGAGGCCCCGTCTCCCTGTTCAGGGGGATGTTAAACCGAGGCCCCGTCTCCCTGTTCAGGGGGATGTTAAACCGAGGCCCCGTCTCCCTGTTCAGGGTATGTTAAACAGAGGCCCCGTCTCCCTGTTCAGGGGGGATGTTAAACCGAGGCCCCGTCTCTCTGTTCAGGGGGATGTTAAACCGAGGCCCCGTCTCCCTGTTCAGGGGGGATGTTAAACCGAGGCCCCGTCTCCCTGTTCAGGGGGATGTTAAACCGAGGCCCCGTCTCCCTGTTCAGGGGGATGTTAAACCGAGGCCCCGTCTCCCTGTTCAGGGGGATGTTAAACCGAGGCCCCGTCTCCCTGTTCAGGGGGATGTTAAACCGAGGCCCCGTCTCCCTGTTCAGGGGGATGTTAAACCGAGGCCCCGTCTCCCTGTTCAGGGGGATGTT
Organism: Somniosus microcephalus; assembly: GCF_052327205.1. NCBI lineage: Eukaryota > Metazoa > Chordata > Chondrichthyes > Squaliformes > Somniosidae > Somniosus > Somniosus microcephalus. The sequence goes on along the minus strand of NW_028225181.1, from coordinate 20,731,163 downwards.
AAACCGAGGCCCCGTCTACCTGTTCAGGGGGGATGTTAAACCGAGGCCCCGTCTCCCTGTTCAGGGGGATGTTAAACCGAGGCCCCATCTACCTGTTCAGGGGGATGTTTAACCGAGGCCCCGTCTCCCTGTTCAGGGGGATGTTAAACCGAGGCCCCGTCTCCCTGTTCAGGGGGATGTTAAACCGAGGCCCCGTCTCCCTGTTCAGGGGGATGTTAAACCGAGGCCCCGTCTCCCTGTTCAGGGGGGATGTTAAACCGAGGCCCCGTCTCCCTGTTCAGGGGGGATGTTAAACCGAGGCCCCGTCTCCCTGTTCAGGGGGGATGTTAAACCGAGGCCCCGTCTTCCTGTTCAGGGGGGATGTTAAACCGAGGCCCCGTCTCCCTGTTCAGGGGGATGTTAAACCGAGGCCCCGTCTCCCTGTTCAGGGGGATGTTAAACCGAGGCCCCGTCTCCCTGTTCAGGGGGATGTTAAACCGAAGCCCCGTCTCCCTGTTCAGGGGGATGTTAAACCGAGGCCCCGTCTCCCTGTTCAGGGGGGATGTTAAACCGAGGCCCCGTCTCCCTGTTCAGGGGGATGTTAAACCGAGGCCCCGTCTCCCTGTTCAGGGGGATGTTAAACCGAGGCCCCGTCTCCCTGTTCAGGGGATGTTAAACAGAGGCCCCGTCTCCCTGTTCAGGGGGGATGTTAAACCGAGGCCCCGTCTCTCTGTTCAGGGGGATGTTAAACCGAGGCCCCGTCTCCCTGTTCAGGGGGGATGTTAAACCGAGGCCCCGTCTCCCTGTTCAGGGGGATGTTAAACCGAGGCCCCGTCTCCCTGTTCAGGGGGATGTTAAACCGAGGCCCCGTCTCCCTGTTCAGGGGGGATGTTAAACCGAGGCCCCGTCTCCCTGTTCAGGGGATGTTAAACCGAGGCCCCGTCTCCCTGTTCAGGGGGATGTTAAACCGAGGCCCCGTCTCCCTGTTCAGGGGGATGTTAAACCGAGGCCCCGTCTCCCTGTTCAGGGGGATGTTAAACCGAGGCCCCGTCTCCCTGTTCAGGGGGGATGTTAAACCGAGGCCCTGTCTCCCTGTTCAGGGGGGATGTTAAACCGAGGCCCCGTCTCCCTGTTCAGGGGGATGTTAAACCGAGGCCCCGTCTCCCTGTTCAGGGGATGTTAAACCGAGGCCCCGTCTCGCTGTTCAGGGGGATGTTAAACCGAGGCCCCGTCTCCCTGTTCAGGGGGATGTTAAACCGAGGCCCCGTCTCCCTGTTCAGGGGGATGTTAAACCGAGGCCCCGTCTCCCTGTTCAGGGGGATGTTAAACCGAGGCCCCGTCTCCCTGTTCAGGGGGGATGTTAAACCGAGGCCCCGTCTCACTGTTCAGGGGATGTTAAACCGAGGCCCCGTCTCCCTGTTCAGGGGGATGTTAAACCGAGGCCCCGTCTCCCTGTTCAGGGGGATGTTAAACCGAGGCCCCGTCTCCCTGTTCAGGGGGATGTTAAACCGAGGCCCCGTCTCACTGTTCAGGGGATGTTAAACCGAGGCCCCGTCTCCCTGTTCAGGGGGATGTTAAACCGAGGCCCCGTCTCCCTGTTCAGGGGGATGTTAAACCGAGGCCCCGTCTCCCTGTTCAGGGGGATGTTAAACCGAGGCCTCGTCTCCCTGTTCAGGGGGATGTTAAACCGAGGCCCCGTCTCCCTGTTCAGGGGGATGTTAAACCGAGGCCCCGTCTCCCTGTTCAGGGGGATGTTAAACCGAGGCCCCGTCTCCCTGTTCAGGGGGATGTTAAACCGAGGCCCCGTCTCCCTGTTCAGGGGGATGTTAAACCGAGGCCCCGTCTCCCTGTTCAGGGGGATGTTAAACAGAGGCCCCGTCTCCCTGTTCAGGGGGATGTTAAACCGAGGCCCCGTCTCCCTGTTCAGGGGGGATGTTAAACCGAGGCCCCGTCTCCCTGTTCAGGGGGATGTTAAACAGAGGCCCCGTCTCCCTGTTCAGGGGGATGTTAAACCGAGGCCCCGTCTCCCTGTTCAGGGGGATGTTAAACCGAGGCCCCGTCTCCCTGTTCAGGGGGATGTTAAACCGAGGTCCCGTCTCCCTGTTCAGGGAGAATGTTAAACCGAGGCCCCGTCTCCCTGTTCAGGGGGATGTTAAACCGAGGCCCCGTCTCACTGTTCAGGGGGATGTTAAACCGAGGCCCCGTCTCCCTGTTCAGGGGGGATGTTAAACCGAGGCCCTGTCTCACTGTTCAGGGGGATGTTAAACCGAGGTCCCGTCTCCCTGTTCAGGGGGGGAGAATGTTAAACAGAGGCCCCGTCTAACTGGTTCAGCGTTTTTTTTTTAAAAAGATCCCACGGACACTACTGGATGAAGTGCAGGGGAGTACTCCTGGTGCACTGGGGCCAACATTTCCACCTCAAGCAACACCACCAAAAGAAAAACATCAACTGGGGCATTTATCTCATTGGCTTTTGGAGGGATCTTGCCGTGCGCAGAAGTCCCCGTTGCAATTTGCTGACTTAACAGCTCAAAGTAATTCATTGCAAGTGAAACACGAAGACATTTGAGAGCTGCGACAGGGTGCGAGAGAAATAGAAGCCTTCCTTCCTGTGCCCAGTCCTGCCATTAGGTCCTCTCAGTCCCGTGAATGAAGCACCGCTGTCTACGAAGTGTTTTACAGCACAGAAACAGGCCATTCGGCCCCACTGGGCTATGCTGGTTTTTGTGCTCCCGACGAGCCTCCTTCCACCCCCTGCTTCATCAGTTGCGCAGAGAGACTGGAGAAGCTCGGATTGTTCTCCTTGGAGCAGAGAAGGCCGGGAGGAGATTTGACGAAGGTGTTCAAATTCATGAACAGTTTTGAGAGAGTAAATAAGGCAAAAAGGTTTCCAGTGGCTGAAGGGCCGGGTAACCAGAGGACACCGATTTAAGGTGATTGACAAAAGAACCAGAGGCGACAAAAGGACATTTTTTTTTTTCTAATCAGTGAGTTGTTGTGATCTGGAATGCACTGTTTTAAAGGGTGGTGGAAACGGATTCAATATTAACTTTAAAAGAGAATTGGATAAATACTTGTAAGGGAAAAAATGTATAGGGCCACGAGGAATGAGAGTAGGGGGAAATGGGACTACGGGAAACTCTCGATTTACCAGCACCTAAATAACCAGAAACCTCTGTTAACCGGCAAAATACAGGAGTAGGTTCAGGTAAGTTTTACTTCATATTAGTGGCAGTTCCTGGATCTGTGGCCGTGTAACCGGGGTTCTTGCACTTGTTGCTAAGCAACAGGGACGCTTGGTCTGTGGCCGGAGTTCCTGCACATGTTGCTAAGCAACAGGGAAGCCTGGATTTGTTGCTGTGTACGGGGCTCTTGCACCTTTTAACTATGCCTCTCTGTAATCCGGACTTTTTGATAAACCGGCACCATGGCGGTCCCGTCGGTGCCGGGTAATAAAGAGTTTCCTGTAATTGGACAGCGCTACCAAAGAGCCGGCGGCACAGGCACGATGGGCTGAATGGCCTCCTTCTGTGCTGTATCGTCCTATGATTCTAACCCGATCAACATATCCTTCGATTCCTTTCTCCCTCATATGCTTATCTAGCTTCCCCTTAAATGCATCTTTGCTATTCACCTCAACTATTCCTTGTGGTAGCAAGTTCCACATTCTCATCACACTCTCGGTAAAGAAGTTTCTCCTGAATTCCCTATTGGATTTATTAGTGATTATCTTACATTTATGGCCTCCTAGTTTTGGTCGCTCCCAAAAGTGGAAACATCTTCATATCTAACCTATCGAACCCCACTGTAATTTTTAAAACCTCTATCAGGCCACCCTTCACCTCTTGTCTAGAGAAAAGAACCCCAGCTTGTCTTTCCTGTTCTTTCCTTCAGTGTTTCCCGATAGTTATAAGAACATAAGAAATAGGAGCAGGAGTCGGCCATTTGGCCCTTCGAGCCTGCTCCGCCGTTCAATAAGATCATGGCTGATCTTCTACCTCAACACCACTTTCCTGCACTATCCCCATAGCCCTCGATTCCCATAATATTCAAAAATCTATCGATCTCTGTCTTGAATATACTCAATGACTGAGCCTCCACAGCCCGCTGGGGTAGAGAATTCCAAAGATTCACCACCCTCTGAATGAAGAAATTTCTGCTCATCTCAGTCCAAAATGGCCGACCCCTTATTCTGAGACTGTGACCCCTGGTTCTGGACTCCCCAGCCCGGGGAAACATTCTCCCTGCATCTACCCTGTCAAGTCCTGTAAGAATTTTGTATGTTTCAATGAGATCACCTCTCATTCTTTTAAACTCTAGAGAATATAGGCCTAGTCTACTCGATCTGTCCTCATAGGACAATCCCCCCATCCCAGGAACCAGCCTGGTGAACCTTTGTTGCACTCCCTCTATGGCAAGTATATCCTTCTTCAGGTAAAACTGTCCACAATACTCCAGGCGTGGTCTCACCAGGGCCCTATATAATTGCAGTAAGACGTCTTTACTCTTATACTCAAATCCTCTTGTAATAAATACCATTTGTTTTACTAATTGCTTGCTGTACCTGCATGTTAACTTTCAGTGATTCGTGTACAAGGACACCCAGGTCCCTCTGAACACCAACATTTCCCAATCTCTCACTGTTGTGTATGTACCTTTAAGAGAGAACTGTTTTACAGCTCCTGTATACTGTAGTACCGGCAGTGACCACACCTGTATATAAAGCCGGAGCAGGCTTCTGTACTTCAGTTGTGAGACTACTCTACTCTAGTAAACACCTGTTGATTGTTAAGTTACAACCTCTGTGTCGTTCTTGGGGAAACATCCTATTTAAAGAATCACGGATCTAACAGTGGCGGCGAGGTTGATTCGAATCTGCCTGCAACTCTGCATTTCCCGTCAAGGAGTCGCTCCGGGAGGACGGTGGAAGAAAGTCGAGGCCAGAAGCACGGGCGTCGACCACGAGCAACCACCCAGTCATCCGGCAGCAAGTGAACATCGCAGGAATGGCTGTTGAGAGCCACGACGATCCAGCAACAGATTGGCAACAGGTGCAGCGCACACCCTTCCCGGACAGCGGCGGCGGGAGCCGACCGACGGCATAGAAAAGCCGAGCAGCGTCGACGGGGTAAGAGAGAGGGTGAAGCGCACAGGGCGCGGCCGGGTGTTAAAGAACCGAGCGGCGTCGAGGAAAAACAAGCAGAGAGAGAGAGAGGGTAAAGCAGCAGCCGGGTTCAGGACCGAGCGACGGCAACGGGAAAGGCGCACAGGAGAACGCGCAGAGCACAGCCAGGGCTCAAGGGCTGAACCGCGTCCGCGGGGAGAAGAAGGGAGAGCGCGGGAGACGCCATTGAGCCGCGGAGAAGAAGGGAGAGCGTGGGAGACGCCATTTTTTTGAAGCCGCAGCGGAGAAGAAGGGCGAGCGCGGGAAGAAAGGAAAGCACGGGAGACGCCATTTTGTTCCAGCGGAGAAGAAGGGAGAGCGCGGGAGACGCCATTTAGACAGTTAAATTACACCCAGGGATGGCGAAGAATGGCAGTATCACGGCGTTCGACAATGAAGTCGAAGATTGGGCGACATATGTGGAACGCATTGAGGCGTACTGCAGGGCGAATGAAGTGCCAGATGCTAGGAAAGCACTGGTTTTGTTAAATTCCATGGGTGCAAAAACTTATGGCTTACTGCGAAACCTGATAACTCCAGAGAAGTCCGTGGAGAAGAATTTCGAAAGTATAGTAGAAATCCTACAGGACCACTTAAGCCCCACACCGCTGCTGATAGCAGAAAGATTTCAGTTCCACAAAAGGAACCAACACAAAGACGAAAGTAATGCTGAGTACTTAACGGAACTGCACAAGCTATCGAAACACTGCCAGTTTGGAGTGGGACTAGCAGATACGTTAAGGGACAAGTTTGTGTGTGGGCTTCAAAGTGAAGGAACCCAGAAACGGCTTTTATCAGAAAAGGATCTTACGCTGGACAAGGCTTTCAGCATGGCAGTATCACACGAAGCAGCCGCACGGGGCGCTGCAGAAATACAACGGAGACCGCAAGAATATGGCACCAATGAAATGTCCTATGGAGCAGGGAAGTGTTATCGCTGCGGCAGAACAACACACGATCAGAAGGATTGTTGGTTCAAGGACCAAGTGTGCAGACAGTGTGGAAAAACAGGACACATAGCAAGAGTCTGCAGGTCAGGGAAGAAAACCAACAGCAAGAAATCTCCACAGGAGAAGTACAAAAAGGTACATAAGGTGATGGACAGTAGTTCAGACGAACAGGGAAATGATACAGACTCCGGAAGCAAGGAGCTGGGTTGTCTGAAACTACATAAGGTAACCAAAATGGAGGATCACCAGACTATCTGGGTCACACTCAAGATAGACGGAGTCCAAGTGAAAATGGAATTGGACACTGGATCAGCCCTAACAGTCATAAACCAAAGGGACTACAAGCGGCTATTTCCACATATACCCTTGAAAGCTATAGAGATTGTCTTGAAGACGTACACGGGGCAAAAAGTCTACCCCAAAGGAAAAATAAGGGTGAAAGTGATATACAAAGGCCAGGAAATACCTGAAATGGACCTATATGTATTGCCAGATGGAGGACCACCACTACTAGGACGTGAATGGATCCGGAAGATACAATTAGATTGGCATTCCATACAGGCACTGAAGGTTGAGGCCAAAAAGGATGACGACGTCACACCTGGACGACTGTCAAAAATGCTAACTGACGCACAAGAAGTGTTCCAGGAGGGACTCGGAACACTAAAAGGCATAACAGCAACGATTAAAATAGAGGAAAATGCAAGTCCAAAGTTTTTTAAGGCCAGACCTTATGCGATCCGACCAGCCGTTGAAGCAGAGCTGGAAGGGTTGGAACGTTCAGGAGTACTGTCCAAAGTAGACTGGAGCGAGTGGGCTACACCCATCGTCCCTGTAATGAAGAGGTCGTTGAGTAATACGCCTGGGGAACCAAAGAAGGTCCGCATCTGTGGGGATTTTAAGGTGACAGTGAATCCAGTCCTTCACACGGTACAATATCCGCTTCCACGGATTGAGGATATTTTCGCCTCGCTATCTGGAGGTAAACGCTTCACCAAAATTGATCTGGCCCAGGCGTACTTGCAAATGGAGGTAGAAGAAGCCGTGAAACAATACCTCACGATCAACACTCATAAAGGTCTCTATCTATACAACCGACTGGTGTGCGGGGTAGCATCGGCTCCAGCTATTTGGCAAAGGGCGATGGATCAGGTCCTGCAAGGGATTCCAGGGACCCAGTGTTATTTGGACGACATCCTGGTCACGGGCGAAAATGACAGTGATCACCTCGCCAACCTGGAGAAGGTGCTCACTAGATTAAAGGAATATGGGCTACGAGCTAATCGCCACAAGTGCGAGTTTTTCCAGAAGCAGATCTCGTATTGTGGCCACATTATTGATGAAGAAGGGTTACATAAGTCCCCTGAAAAGATTGAGGCAGTAGTCAAGGCTCCAGCACCGGAAAATGTGTCACAACTGAGGTCGTTCCTTGGGCTGGTAAACTACTACCATTAAGTTCTTACCAAATTTGTCTACAGTATTACACCCACTGAACACCCTACTGCAAACGGGGGTACCATGGAAGTGGAATGACAAATGTAAACGAGCTTTCCAGAAGTGCAAAGAATTGATCACATCAAAAGAGGTGTTGGCCCATTTCAACCCAGCACTACCAATTCGGTTGGCATGTGATGCATCACCCTATGGTATTGGAGCGGTGCTGTCGCACAAATTCCCAGACGGGTTGGAGAGGCCAGTAGCCTTTGCGTCTCGGTCACTAACCTCAGCCGAGTGAAACTACGCCCAGATCGACAGGGAGGCCCTCAGCCTAGTATGGGGAGTAAAAAAATTCAACCACTATCTGCATGGGCAGAAGTTCACCTTGCTGACTGACCACCAACCACTTGTCTCCATCTTTAATCCAAAGAAGGGCGTTCCGGTGATGACTGCACAACGGCTACAAAGATGGTCCCTTTTTCTAGGGGCGAACCAATATGAAATAGAATATAAAGGCACGAAACAGTAACTAGGAAAATGATGAACTAACCAACGAAAGGGGGCCAGAATCGCCTCCACACCAAGAACAAGAACCTCAGGAAGGCGCTATCCATAGAGGATCAGGAAGCCGCCCCAAAGACTGAATTTATAAATGGACTATTTTCAGTTAATGTTGCATGTTAAAAATGTTAATTGTTAAATGAATGTTGTGGTACTGTTAATCTAAAAGGGGAGGAATTGTTGTGTATGTACCATTAAGAGAGAACTGTTTTACAGCTCCTGTATACTGTAGTACTGGCAGTGACCACACCTGTATATAAAGCCGGAGCAGACTTCTGTACTTCAGTCGTGAGACTACTCTACTCTAGCAAACACCTGTTGATTGTTAAGTTACAGCCTTCGTGTAGTTCTTGGGGAAACATCCTATTTAAAGAATCACGGATCTAACACTCACCCTTTAAAAAGTACTCTGCTTTTCTATTTTCCTACCAAAATGGATAACTTCACATTTCACCACATTATATTCCATTTGCCATGTTCTTGCCCATTCACTTAGCCTGTCTATATCCCCTTGAAGCATTCCTGCATCCTCCTCACAACTTACATTCCCACCCAGCTTTGTATCATCAGCAAACTTGGATATATTACATTTGGTCCCCTTATCCACATCATTGATATAGATTGTGAATAGCTGAGGCCCAAGCACTGATCCTTGCGGTACCCCACTAGTCACAGTCTGCCAACCCGAAAATGACCCGTTTATTCCTACTCTCTGTTTTCTGTCGGTTAACTAATCCTCAATCCATGGTAGTATATTACCCCCAATCCCATGAGTGTGAATTTTGTTTAATAACCTCTTGCCTTCTGAAAATCCAAATACAGGAAACTCTCGATTTACTGGCACCTAAATAACCGGAAATCTCTGTTAACTGGCAAAATTCAGGAGTAGGTTCAGGTAACAACAGAAAATGCTGGAAAAACTCAGCAGGTCAGGCAACATCCGTGGAGAGAAATTTGAGTTGACGTTTCGGGTCGAACCCTTCTTCAAAACTGGAAAGAAAAGAAAATAGATCGAAGGCAGGGCTGCCCCTCCCTCCCGGAACCATGATAGGGTTCCCCTTGTCCTCACCTTTCACCCCACCAGCCTCCACATTCAACGGATCATCCTCCGGCATTTCCGCTACCTCCAAAGTGATCCCACCACCAAACGTATCTTCCCCTCCCCTCCCCTTTCAGCATTCCGTAGGGACCGCTCCCTCCGAGACACCCTAGTCCACTCCTCTATCACCCCAAACAGGCCTTCCCCTTCGCCTGGCACCTTCCCGTGCAAGCGGAGGAGATGTAACACCTGCCCCTATACCTCCCCCCCTTCCCACTGTCCAGGGCCCCAAACGCCCCTTCCAGGTGAAACAGCGATTTACTTGTACTTCTCGCAATCTAGTATACTGTATTCGCTGCTCACGATGCGGTCTCCTCTGCATTGGGGAGACCAAACACAGATTGGGTGACCGCTTTGCGGAACACCTCCGTTCAGTCCGTAAGGGTGACCCTGAGCTTCCGGTCGCCTGTCATTTTAATTCACCGCTCCATTCCCACTCTGACCTCACCGCCCTTGGCCTCTTGTATTGTTCCACGGAAGCTCAACGTAAACTCGAGGAACAGCACCTCATCTTCCGATTAGGCACTTTGCAGCCTTCCGGACATAATATCGAGTTCAACAATTTCAGATCATACCCTCGGCCCCTATCACTTTTTTACCTGTAATTTTTCCACTCCTTTCCCCCCCCCCCTTTCCTTTTGTTTCTCTCTCCCACCTGGCAGCTATCTCTTGCCCTGCCAGTACACTTCACACCTAATCTCAGCCTATTACCATCTCGTCTGGCTTCGAATACCTTTTATTGTCTCTTTTACTTCTTTTGTCTCTTTCACTTCTTTTGTCCGATCGCAGCCTTGCCTTCGATCTATTTTCTTTTCTTTCCAGTTTTGAAGAAGGGTTCGACCCGAAACGTCAACTCAAATTTCTCTCCACGGATGTTGCCTGACCTGCTGAGTTTTTCCAGCATTTTCTGCTGTTATTTCGGATTTCCAACATCTGCAGTATTTTGCTATCGTAGGTTCAGGTAAGTTTTACTTCATATTAGTGGCTGTGTAAACAGGGTTCCTGCACTTGTTGCTAAGCAACAGGGACACTTGGTCTGCGGCCGGGGTTCCTGCACCTGTTGCTAAGAACATAAGAAGTAGGAGCAGGAGTAGGCCATACGGCCCCTCGGGCCTGCTCCGCCATTCAATAGGATCATGGCTGATCCGAATCTAGACTCACGTCCACTTCCCTGCCCTCTCCCCGTAACCCCTAATTCCCTTATCAGCTAGGAAACTGGCTATCTCCGTTTTAAATTTATTTAATGTCGCAGCTTCCACAGCTCTCTGGGGTAGCAAATTCCATAGATTTACTACCCTCTGAGTGAAGAAGTTTCTCCTCATCTCAGTTTTGAAAGGGCAGCCCCTTATTCTAAGATTATGCCCCCTAGTTCTAGTCTCACCCATCAGTGGAAACATCCTCACCGCATCCCCCCGATCAAGCCCCCTCACAATCTTATATGTTTCGATAAGATCGCCTCTCATTCTTCTGAACTCCAATGAGTAGAGGCCCAACCTACTCAACCTTTCCTCATAAGTCAACCCCCTCATCTTCGGAATCAACCGAGTGAACCTTCTCTGAACCGCCTCGAGAGCAAGTGTATCTTTTCTTAAATATGGAAACCAAAACTGCACGCAGTATTCCAGGTGTGGCCTCACCAGTACCCTGTATAACTGCAGCAAGACTTCCCTGCTTTTGTATTCCATCCCCCTTGCAATAAAAGCCAAGCTGAGCAACAGGGAAGCCTGGATTTGTTGCTGTGTACGGGGCTCTCGTACCTTTTAACTATACCTCTCTGTAATCCGGACTTTTTGATAAACCGGCACCACGCCGGTCCAGTTGGTGCCGGATAAAAAAAAGGTTTCCTGTACATCACATCCACTGGTTCCCCCATATCTAATCTGCTAGTTACAACCTCAAAAATTTGTCAAACACGATTTCCCTTTCATAAATCCCTGTTGACTCTGCCCAATCTTATTATTATTTTCGAAGCGTCCTGTTACCACGTCCTTAATAATAGATTCTAGCATTTTCCCTACTAGCGCTGTCAGGCTAACTGGTCTGTGGTTCCCTGTTTTCTCTCTCCCTCCTTTCTTAAATAGTGGGGTTACATTTGCCACCTTCCAATCTGTAGGGAATCGTTCTAGAATCAGTTCTGGTATCATCCTTGCGAATCTTTGTAAAATAGAAGGCTCACTCATGAGAAATAGATGGAGGCATCAGGACAGGGGCACCGGCAGAATCTCTCCAATACGCTCCTGGCTGGCTTCCCACCTGCCGTAAGCTTCTGCTCATCCAAAACTCTGCTTCCCCGCTCGTACCAGGTCCCGTTCACCCACCACCACCCTCCCTGCTGACCTAGTTCTTGGTCTGTCAATGCCTCAAATCCCTTCATGGCCCTCGCCCCCCCCTCCCCTCCCCTCCCTACCTCTGTATCCTCCTCTAGCCCCTTCAACCCTCTACGATCTCTGCACTCCTCCAACTCTGGTCTCTTGCCCCACCACTCTGTCAGGCAGCGCATTCCGGGTCGTAACAACTCGCTGCGGAAAAATTACCTTCCCTTCTGGTACTTTTGCCAATCAGCTTACATCTATCTGTCCCCTCTGGTTACCGACCTTACTGCCAGTTTAAATGGTTTCTCCCCACCTATCCATGAACAGGCTGGGGCTGTTTTCCCTAGAAGAGAAGGCCGAGGGGGGTGACCTGACAGCAGTCTTTAAAATTATGACAGGGTCTGATGGGGCAGACATAGAGAAGACGTTTCCCACTTTTTGGGGAGACCAGAACTAGGGGCCATAAATATAAGACAGTCACTAATAAATCCAATAAGGAATTCAGGAAAAACCTCTTCACCCAGAGAGTGGCGAGAACGTGGAACTCGCTACCACAGGGATTGGTTGCGGTGAATAGCCTCTTACATAAGCACAGTATATTCCTTCAATTCCTTCCTCCCCTCCCCACCCCCGTCTCTGTACCTGCTTAATATGTTACATCTCCAGCTTTTTCCAGTTCTGATGAAGGGTCCCAGACCTGAAACGTTAACTCTGTTTCTCTCTCCACAGATGCTGCCTGGCCTGCTGAGTATTTCCAGCATTGTCTGTTGTTAGAGATATTCGGACTGGTGACCAAAAGCTTGGCAAGAGAGGGAGGTTTTAAGGAGCGTCTTAAAGGAGGGGCGACGAGGTTTAGGGAGGGAATCCCAAAGCTTAGGGCCTCGGTAGCTGAAGGCACGGCCGCCAATGGTGGAGCGATTAAAATCGGGGGGTGGGGTGGGGGGGGTTGGATGCGCAAGAGGCCATAATTGGAGCAGCAGAGATCTCGGAGGGTTGCAGGGGCTGGAGGAGGTTAGAGGTAGGGAGGGGACGAGAGGCCAATGGAGGGTTATCAACAAAAGGATGAGAATTTTCCAAATGAAGGTGTCGCTAGACCGGGAACCAATGCAGGTCAGCGAGCACAGATGGGCGATGGGTGAACGGGACTCGGTGCGAGTTAGGATACGGGGCAGTAAAGTTCCTGCAGGGAAATCGAAACTGTTGGGTTTCTACACCCCGAGAAGGCAGAATTAAATATCGATATGCTGTAAATTGGTCGAACTATCTATTCACTGCTCAGTCAAACGGCCCCAACACTTGATATCCAAGCCATGGCCCATTGGACCCCAGGACAGGCAACAATGCAGCCTGGGAGCGAAGAGTTGCTTAATGCAAGGGTAGGTGATACGCAACTCGAACGGACTTGCATTTCTATAGCGCCTTTCACAACCGCTGGACGTCTCAAAGCGCATCACAGTCAATGAAGTACTTTCGAAGTGTAGTCACTGTTGTAATGTAGGAAACGCGGCAGCCAATTTGCGCACAGCAAGCTCCCACAAGCAGCCAATGTGATAATGACCAGATAATGTTTTTTTAGGTGTTGGTTGAAAGATAAACATTGGCTCAAGGACACCAAGGTGAACTCCCCCCTACTCTTCTTCCAATAATGGCTGTGCGATCTTTTACGCTCACCTGAGGGTAGACGGGGCCTTGGTTTAATGTCTCCTCCAACAGTGCCAGCTCCCTCAGCACTGCCCCTCCGACAGTGCGGCGCTCCCTCAGCACTGCCCCTTCGACAGTGCGGCGCTCCCTCAGCACTGCCCCTTCGACAGTGCAGTGCTCCCTCAGTACCGCCCCTCCAACAGTGCGGCGCTCCCTCAGTACCGCCCCTCCGACAGTGCGGCGCTCCCTCAGTACCGCCCCTCCAACAGTGCGGCGCTCCCTCAGTACCGCCCCTCCAACAGTGCGGCGCTCCCTCAGTACCGCCCCTCCGACAGTGCGGCGCTCCCTCAGTACCGCCCCTCCGACAGTGCAGCGCTCCCTCAGTACCGCCCCTCCGACAGTGCAGCGCTCCCTCATTACCGCCCCTCCGACAGTGCGGCGCTCCCTCATTACCGCCCCTCCGACAGTGCAGTGCTCCCTCATTACCGCCCCTCCGACAGTGCAGTGCTCCCTCATTACCGCCCCTCCGACAGTGCAGCGCTCCCTCAGTACCGCCCCTCCAACAGTGCGGCGCTCCCTCAGTACCGCCCCTCCGACAGTGCGGCGCTCCCTCAGTACCGCCCCTCCAACAGTGCGGCGCTCCCTCAGTACTGCCCCTCCAACAGTGCAGTGCTCCCTCAGTACCGCCCCTCCGACAGTGCGGCGCTCCCTCAGTACCGCCCCTCCGACAGTGCGGCGCTCCCTCAGTACCGCCCCTCCGACAGTGCGGCGCTCCCTCAGGACCGCCCCTCCGACAGTGCAGCGCTCCCTCAGTACTGCCCCTCCGACAGTGCGGCCCTCCCTCAGCACTGCCCCTCCGACAGTGCGGCCCTCCCTCAGCACTGCCCCTCCGACAGTGCAGCGCTCCCTCAGCACTGCCCCTCCGACAGTGCAGCGCTCCCTCAGTACTGCCCCTCCGACAGTGCAGCGCTCCCTCAGTACTGCCCCTCCGACAGTGCGGCGCTCCCTCAGTACTGCCCCTCCGACAGTGCGGCGCTCCCTCAGTCCTGCCCCTCCGACAGTGCGGCCCTCCCTCAGCACTGCCCCTCCGACAGTGCGGCGCTCCCTCATTACCGCCCCTCCAACAGTGCGGCGCTCCCTCAGCGCTAAGCAACCGGGGGAGCGTCGACGATGCCTGGGATTATGGGCTCAGACCCACGATCTTCTGAGTCGAGAGAGAGAGAGTACGAGTGTGATCGAGAGCTACCGATTGAGTCACATGCCCAGTGTGTACTGGACAACATCCAGCGTTGGAAATCCTAGGAATTTGGTGAGAACACAGGCTCAGGTGGCTGAGTGACCAAATGACGATTAACGCACTTCCACAGCTGAATCCACTGCTTCCTTTATTCGAGAATTCATGACTTGATGCCAGGGCGGGGGGCTGACGTGAAGAAGCTGCTCGCTGCCTGACTGGCGGGAGCAATAGGATTGGGATTCAAAGGACTCAGAACCCCCACCACCTCCAGCCCCCCAGCCTTCTGCCCCTCTCCCCGTTCCTCCCCCCAGCCAGCCAGCCAGGCCAGAGGAGCCTCCACACCTCCCCACCGCCATTGATTAAAAAAATTATCCGTTCGAATTGCAAAAAAAAAGGCGGGTTTCACCGAGCCAGTTCCAGGGGTGTTTTTCTCCAGGCTGTGACCAGAAGGAAAATGTCCGGAAACAGAATAAATCCGGGGTCGGTTGGAGATCGCTCATTCCTCCTCCAGACTACAATGGCCCAGCTATCGCCCTCATTTCTTCTGACTTAGAATGACAGCATCACTGCGGGGGGGAGAGAGAGAGAGAGAGAGAAAAAGAGTCAGAGAAAAAGACAGAACGAGAGAGTCAGGTCACCAGTGGGGAATGTGCTAGTCAACTGATGCACAGGCCGGGAATGGAGCCTGCGACGTCCCTGCTGGGTTTGTACAGGGCTCAGTAACCACATACCGGGCAAGATCGGGCTCACTCAGCACAGGCCGGGGATGGAGCCTGGGCCTTTCCTGTCCTGTGTGTGGGGGGGCGCTCAGTCCCACGCCGGGTGTGAGATCAGGCTCACTCAGCACAGGCCGGGGATGGAGCCTGGGCCTTTCCTGTCCTGTGTGTGGGGGGGGGGGGGGGCGCTCAGTCCCACACACCGGGTGTGAAATCAGGCTCACTCAGCACAGGCCGGGGATGGAGCCTGGGCCTTTCCTGCTCTGCGTAGGCCTCAGCAGCACACCCGATGGGCCCAGAGACCAAGTGAGGTGGAATCGGGACACACAAAAAACTAAAAGACAAATAAGGATCACTCACCTTCCTCTGTTTGAGTTGAAACACATCAGTGTGGAGGTGGAAGGAGAAATAAGAAACGAGAATTAGTGAAACATCTAAACTACATTTGGGAATAAAACAGTCACAAACAAGGTCGGCGCAGCACGTGTTAGATACAGAGTAAAGCTCCCTCTACACTCTCCCATCAAACACTCCCAGGGCAGGTACAGCACGGGTTAGATACAGAGTAAAGCTCCCTCTACACTGTCCCATCAAACACTCCCAGGGCAGGTACAGCACGGGTTAGATACAGAGTAAAGTTCTCTCTACACTCTCCCATCAAACACTCCCAGGGCAGGGACAGCACGGGTTAGATACAGAGTAAAGCTCCCTCTACACTCTCCCATCAAACACTCCCAGGGCAGGTACAGCACGGGTTAGATACAGAGTAAAGCTCCCTCTACACTGTCCCATCAAACACTCCCAGGACAGGTACAGCACGGGTTAGATACAGAGTAAAGCTCCCTCTACACTGTCCCATCAAACACTCCCAGGGCAGGTACAGCACGGGTTAGATACAGAGTAAAGCTCCCTCTACACTGTCCCATCAAACACTCCCAGGGCAGGTACAGCACGGGTTAGATACAGAGTAAAGCTCCCTCTACACTGTCCCATCAAACACTCCCAGGGCAGGTACAGCACGGGTTAGATACAGAGTAAAGCTCCCTCTACACTGTCCCATCAAACACTCCCAGGGCAGTTACAGCACGGGTTAGATACAGAGTAAAGCTCCCTCTACACTGTCCCATCAAACACTCCCAGGGCAGTTACAGCACGGGTTACATACAGAGTAAAGCTCCCTCTACACTGTCCCATCAAACACTCCCAGGGCAGGTACAGCACGGGTTAGATACAGAGTAAAGCTCCCTCTACACTGTCCCATCAAACACTCCCAGGACAGGTACAGCACGGGTTAGATACAGAGTAAAGCTCCCTCTACACTGTCCCATCAAACACTCCCAGGACAGGTACAGCACGGGTTAGATACAGAGTAAAGGTTCCTCTACACTGTCCCATCAAACACTCCCAGGACAGGTACAGCACGGGTTAGATACAGAGTAAAGCTCCCTCTACACTGTCCCATCAAACACTCCCAGGGCAGGTACAGCACAGGTTAGATACAGAGTAAAGGTCCCTTAATTAATTAAGATGTCTCACTTGGTAAATGCTTCATCTTGGAGGTTGAGGACCAAACTGTCGGAGTTCAAGTAGACTTTGTTCTGAGCGACAGCGATCTGTGAATGGAGTGGGAACGGATTAGGAACACAAACTCCGCAGGTGAGCCTCTGAAGCAATGATACTCCTGAGAGGAGACTCATTATAGTACAGACCTCTCACACGATCACGGAGCAACGGGCCCCAGTGAGAGTCAGTGTCTGTGGGACCCGTACCCCAGTGAGCGTCAGTGTCTGTGGGACCCGTACCCCAGTGAGAGTCAGTGTCTGTGGGACCCGTACCCCAGTGAGAGGCAGTGTCTGTGTGACCCGTACCCCAGTGAGAGTCAGTGTCTGTGGGACCCGTACCCCAGTGAGAGTCAGTGTCTGTGGAACCCGTACCCCAGTGAGCGTCAGTGTCTGTGGGACCCGTACCCCAGTGAGAGTCAGTGTCTGTGGGACCCGTACCCCAGTGAGAGTCAGTGTCTGTGTGACCCGTACCCCAGTGAGAGTCAGTGTCTGTGGGACCCGTACCCCAGTGAGAGTCAGTGTCAAACCTGTACCCCAGTGAGCGTCAGTGGGACCCGTACCCCAGTGAGAGTCAGTGACTGTGGGACCCGTACCCCAGTGAGAGTCAGTGTCTGTGGGACCCATACCCCAGTGAGAGTCAGTGTCGGTGGGACCCGTACCCCAGTGAGAGTCAGTGTCCGTGGGACCCGTACCCCAGTGAGAGTCAGTGTCTGTGGGACCCATACCCCAGTGAGAGTCAGTGTCTGTGGGACCCGTACCCCAGTGAGAGTCAGTGTCAAACCTGTACCCCAGTGAGAGTCAGTGTCTGTGGGACCCGTACCCCAGTGAGAGTCAGTGTCAAACCTGTACCCCAGTGAGAGGCAGTGTCTGTGTGACCCGTACCCCAGTGAGAGTCAGTGTCTGTGGGACCCGTACCCCAGTGAGAGTCAGTGACTGTGGGACCCGTACCCCAGTGAGAGTCAGTGTCTGTGGGACCCGTACCCCAGTGAGAGTCAGTGTCTGTGGGACCCATGTCCCAGTGAGAGTCAGTGTCTGTGGGACCCGTACCCCAGTGAGAGTCAGTGTCTGTGGGACCCGTACCCCAGTGAGAGTCAGTGTCTGTGGGACCTGTACCCCAGTGAGAGTCAGTGTCTGTGGGACCCATACCCCAGTGAGAGTCAGTGTCTGTGGGACCCATACCCCAGTGAGAGTCAGTGTCTGTGGGACCCATACCCCAGTGAGAGTCAGTGTCTGTGGGACCTGTTCCCCAGTGAGAGTCAGTGTTTGTGGGACCCGTACCCCAGTGAGAGTCAGTGTCTGTGGGACCTGTTCCCCAGTGAGAGTCAGTGTCTGTGGGACCCGTACCCCAGTGAGAGTCAGTGTCTGTGGGACCCGTACCCCAGTGAGAGTCAGTGTCTGTGGGACCCGTACCCCAGTGAGAGTCAGTGTCTGTGGGACCTGTACCCCAGTGAGAGTCAGTGTCTGTGGGACCCGTACCCCAGTGAGAGTCAGTGTCTGTGGGACCCGTGACCCAGTGAGAGTCAGTGTCTGTGGGACCCGTACCCCAGTGAGAGTCAGTGTCTGTGGGACCCATACCCCAGTGAGAGTCAGTGTCTGTGGGACCCGTACCCCAGTGAGAGTCAGTGTCTGTGGGACCCGTACCCCAGTGAGAGTCAGTGTCTGTGGGACCCGTGACCCAGTGAGAGTCAGTGTCTGTGGGACCCGTACCCCAGTGAGAGTCAGTGTCTGTGGGACCCGTGACCCAGTGAGAGTCAGTGTCTGTGGGACACGTATCCCAGTAAGAAAGTTACATGCAGAGTAATGGATGCACACGCTCCCAGGCAGTAATTGCGGACACTCACGGTTTTGGCGATGCACTGGGCTGCTCGGATCTTGCGCAGTTTGAGGTATCCAGGGTTCTTGCTCAAAGCTTCACCCAGGTGCAACTGTGAGTCACGGAAAAAAAAACAGACACAGGCAGGGACATGTGGGGAGGGGCAGTACTGAGGGAGCGCTGCACTGTCGGAGGGGCAGTACTGAGGGAGCGCTGCACTGTCACGGGGCAGTACTGAGGGAGCACTGCACTGTCGGAGGGACAGTACTGAGGGAGCGCTGCACTGTCGGAGGGACAGTACTGAGGGAGCGCTGCACTGTCGGAGGGACAGTACTGAGGGAGCGCTGCACTGTCAGAGGGGCAGTACTGAGGGAGCGCTGCACTGTCGGAGGGGCAGTACTGAGGGAGCGCTGCACTGTCGGAGGGGCAGTACTGAGGGAGTCTGCACAGTCGGAGGGGCAGTACTGAGGGAGCGCTGCACTGTCGGAGGGACAGTACTGAGGGAGCGCTGCACTGTCGGAGGGGCAGTACTGAGGGAGCGCTGTACTGTCAGAGGGGCAGTACTGAGGGAGCGCTGCACTGTCGGAGGAGCAGTACTGAGGGAGCGCTGCACTGTCGGAGGGGCTGTACTGAGGGAGCGCTGCACTGTCGGAGGGGCAGTACTGAGGGAGCGCTGCACTGTCGGAGGGGCAGTACTGAGGGAGCACTGCACTGTCGGAGGGGCTGTACTGAGGGAGCACTGCACTGTCGGAGGGGCAGTACTGAGGGAGCGCTGTACTGTCAGAGGGGCAGTACTGAGGGAGCGCTGCACTGTCGGAGGAGCAGTACTGAGGGAGCGCTGCACTGTCGGAGGGGCTGTACTGAGGGAGCACTGCACTGTCGGAGGGGCAGTACTGAGGGAGCGCTGCACTGTCGGAGGGGCAGTACTGAGGGAGCGCTGCACTGTCGGAGGGGCAGTACTGAGGGAGCGCTGCACTGTCGGAGGGGCAGTACTGAGGGAGCGCTGCACTGTCGGAGGGGCAGTACTGAGGGAGCGCCGCACTGTCAGAGGGACAGTACTGAGGGAACGCCGCACTGTCAGAGGGACAGTACTGAGGGAGCGCTACACTGTCAGAGGGACAGTACTGAGGGAACGCCGCACTGTCGGAGGGTGAGTACTGAGGGAACGCCGCACTGTCGGAGGGTGAGCACTGAAGGAGCGCCGCACTGTCGGAGGGTGAGCACTGAAGGAGCGCTGCACTGTCGGAGGGGCAGTACTGAGGGAGCGCTGCACTGTCGGAGGGTGAGCACTGAGGGAACGCCGCACTGTCGGAAGGCGAGTACTGAGGGAACGCCGCACTGTCGAAGGGTGAGTACTGAGGGAACGCCGCACTGTCGGAGGGCGAGTACTGAGGGAACGCCGCACTGTCGGAGGGTGAGTACTGAGGGAACGCCGCACTGTTGGAGGGCGAGTACTGAGGGAACGCCGCACTGTCGGAGGGGCAGTACTGAGGGAACGCCGCACTGTCGGAGGGCGAGTACTGAGGGAACGCCGCACTGTCGGAGGGTGAGTACTGAGGGAACGCCGCACTGTCGGAGGGTACTGGGGGAACGCCGCACTGTCGGAGGGTGAGTACTGAGGGAACGCCGCACTGTCGGAGGGTACTGAGGGAATGCCGCACTGTCGGA
Source organism: Somniosus microcephalus (assembly GCF_052327205.1). Taxonomy (NCBI): domain Eukaryota; kingdom Metazoa; phylum Chordata; class Chondrichthyes; order Squaliformes; family Somniosidae; genus Somniosus; species Somniosus microcephalus. Next base: position 20,711,024 of record NW_028225181.1, on the reverse strand, counting down.
GGGCGAGTACTGAGGGAACGCCGCACTGTCGAAGGGTGAGTACTGAGGGAACGCCGCACTGTCGGAGGGGCAGTACTGAGGGAGCGCTGCACTGTCGGAGGGGCAGTACTGAGGGAACGCTGCACTGTCGGAGGGGCAGTACTGAGGGAGCGCTGCACTGTCGGAGGGGCAGTACTGAGGGAACGCCGCACTGTCGAAGGGTGAGTACTGAGGGAGCGCTGCACTGTCGGAGGGGCAGTACTGAGGGAGCGCTGCACTGTCGGAGGGGCAGTACTGAGGGAACGCCGCACTGTCGGAGGGTGAGTACTGAGGGAGCGCTGCACTGTCGGAGGGGCAGTACTGAGCGAGCGCTGCACTGTCTGAGGGTGAGTACTGAGGGAACGCCGCACTGTCGGAGGGTCAGTACTGAGGGAACGCCGCACTGTCGGAGGGGGAGTACTGAGGGAACGCCGCACTGTCGGAGGGGGAGTACTGAAGGAGCGCTGCACTGTCGCAGGGCAGGAGACCAACGCTACCAAGAGAAAACAAGCATTCATCTCACGGGTAAAATGGCTGCCATAGAGTCATGTTGGCTGATTCAACAATGACTGCACTGCCAATCCATGCAGCACTTACTGTTTGAGCAGCGCGGCTCAATTCATCTTCTGCGGCCCCCGCGCCTCCCACCCTTCCGGCTCGCCGTCAGATTACCAAAGATCTGCCCATCCCCACCGGCCTTGGCGCAGTGCGTGACCTTTAACCCCCGCTCTTTGTCTGTGCCTTCCTGTCCGCACTTGGCACTCAGAGCCGCCGAGTCTCCTGGGCGATCCAGACACGTGCTCAGTGCGGCCGTTGCTCTGGGCCCCGCCTTACAGCGGACGCGCACGGGCCTCAGCTCCGCCCGCCAAGATTCGGGGCCGCACGGCGCGGGGGTTCGACCACGACTCGCATTGCACTGGGCCGCTGGGATCGCATTCGCCTTGGTGTCATCACTCGACGAGGAAGCCAATCGGCAGCGAGCGGTGGACTTGCGTCTCCCCCGGCAACGCTCAGCGTACCACCTCCCAAGGTAAAGGATATCATGGAGGCGGCTGTTGCCTCGCCCTCCGCCTGGACAATCTTCTGCCGCTGCTCCTGCTTGGCCTTCTCGACCAGGAACTGGGCTCGCTGCGCCTCCTGCTGAGCTGGACAACAGCAAAGACAGCAATGATTACTGGGAGCAGGAGCGAGCCGGGGGGGGGGGGCCCAGAGGGGGGGGGGGGGGGGGAAAGAGGGGGCCAGAGGGGAGGGAGGGGGCCAGAGGGCGGGGGGGGGAAGAAGAGGGGGCCGGGGGGAGAAGAGGGGGCCAGAGGGGGGGGAAGAGGGGGCCAGAGGGGGGGAGGGGGCCAGAGGGGGGGGAGGGGGCCAGGGCCAGAGGGGGAGGGGGGAGAGGGCCAGAGAGAGAGAGGGGGAGAGGGCCAGAGAGAGAGAGGGGGAGAGCGCCAGAGAGAGAGAGGGGGAGAGCGCCAGAGAGAGAGAGGGGGAGAGCGCCAGAGAGAGAGAGGGGGAGAGCGCCAGAGAGAGAGAGGGGGAGAGCGCCAGAGAGAGAGAGGGGGAGAGCGCCAGAGAGAGAGAGGGGGAGAGCGCCAGAGAGAGAGAGGGGGAGAGCGCCAGAGAGAGAGAGGGGGAGAGCGCCAGAGAGAGAGAGGGGGAGAGCGCCAGAGAGAGAGAGGGGGAGAGCGCCAGAGAGAGAGAGGGGGAGAGCGCCAGAGAGAGAGGGGGAGAGCGCCAGAGAGAGAGAGGGGGAGAGCGCCAGAGAGAGAGAGGGGGAGAGCGCCAGAGAGAGAGAGGGGGAGAGCGCCAGAGAGAGAGAGGGGGAGAGCGCCAGAGAGAGAGAGGGGGAGAGCGCCAGAGAGAGAGAGGGGGAGAGCGCCAGAGAGAGAGAGGGGGAGAGCGCCAGAGAGAGAGAGAGCGCCAAAGAGAGGGGGAGAGCGCCAGAGAGAGAGAGGGGGAGAGCGCCAGTGAGAGAGAGGGGGAGAGCGCCAGAGAGAGAGAGAGGGGGAGAGCGCCAGAGAGAGAGAGAGGGGGAGAGCGCCAGAGAGAGGGGGAGAGCGCCAGAGAGAGAGAGGGGGAGAGCGCCAGAGAGAAGGGGAGAGCGCCAGAGAGAGGGAGAGAGCGCCAGAGAGAAGGGGAGAGCGCCAGAGAGAGAGAGGGGGAGAGCGCCAGAGAGAGAGGGGGAGAGCGCCAGAGAGAGAGAGGGAGAGAGCGCCAGAGAGAGAGAGGGGGAGAGCGCCAGAGAGAGAGAGGGGGAGAGCGCCAGAGAGAGAGAGGGGGAGAGCGCCAGAGAGAGAGAGGGGGAGAGCGCCAGAGAGAGAGAGGGGGAGAGCGCCAGAGAGAGAGAGGGGGAGAGCGCCAGAGAGAGAGAGGGGGAGAGCGCCAGAGAGAGAGAGGGGGAGAGCGCCAGAGAGAGAGAGGGGGAGAGCGCCAGAGAGGGGGAGGGGGAGAGCGCCAGAGAGAGGGAGGGGGAGAGCGCCAGAGAGAGGGAGGGGGAGAGCGCCAGAGAGAGGGAGGGGGAGAGCGCCAGAGAGAGAGAGAGGGGGAGAGCGCCAGAGAGAGAGAGAGGGGGAGAGCGCCAGAGAGAGGGGGAGAGCGCCAGAGAGAGAGAGGGGGAGAGCGCCAGAGAGAGAGAGGGAGAGCGCCAGAGAGAGGGGGAGAGCGCCAGAGAGAGAGAGGGGGAGAGCGCCAGAGAGAGAGAGGGGGAGAGCGCCAGAGAGAGAGAGGGGGAGAGCGCCAGAGAGAGAGAGGGGGAGAGCGCCAGAGAGAGGGGGAGAGCGCCAGAGAGAGAGAGGGGGAGAGCGCCAGAGAGAGAGAGGGGGAGAGCGCCAGAGAGAGAGAGGGGGAGAGCGCCAGAGAGAGGGGGAGCGCCAGAGAGAGAGGGAGAGCGCCAGAGAGAGAGAGAGGGGAGAGCGCCAGAGAGAGAGAGGGGGAGAGCGCCAGAGAGAGAGAGGGGGAGAGCGCCAGAGAGAGAGAGGGGGAGAGCGCCAGAGAGAGAGAGGGGGAGAGCGCCAGAGAGAGAGAGGGGGAGAGCGCCAGAGAGAGAGAGGGGGAGAGCGCCAGAGAGAGAGAGGGGGAGAGCGCCAGAGAGAGAGAGGGGGAGAGCGCCAGAGAGAGAGAGGGGGAGAGCGCAAGAGAGAGAGAGAGGGAGAGCGCCAGAGAGAGAGAGAGGGAGAGCGCCAGAGAGAGAGAGGGGGAGAGCGCCAGAGAGAGAGAGGGGGTGAGCGCCAGAGAGAGAGAGGGGGTGAGCGCCAGAGAGAGAGAGAGAGAGGGGGAGAGCGCCAGAGAGAGAGAGGGGGAGAGCGCCAGAGGGGGAGAGCGCCAGAGAGAGAGAGAGAGGGGGAGAGCGCCAGAGAGAGAGAGAGAGGGGGAGAGCGCCAGAGAGAGAGAGAGAGAGAGGGGGAGAGCGCCAGAGGGGGGGGAGCGCCAGAGAGGGGGGGAGCCAGAGAGGGAGAGAGAGCCAGAGACAGAGAGAGAGAGATTCAGCCCCCATCCGCTGTACTCACCCACTTGTTTGGACTCCACAGCTGCTGTGTATTCCTTACTGAAGCTGAGTTCTGTGATAGACACATCGTCCATGACGATGTTGAAATCCTTTGCTCGTTCGGTCAGGTCTCTCCGGATGAGGAGGGACACCTGCGGGTTGCAGAGACACCGTCAACACCATGCACCCAGCACCAGGGCTCTGAACATCGGTCAGGACTCCAGCTGGAACCAGTGTCCGTCTCTCGCTCTCTGTCCCCTGCCCTCCTCTCGCCTGTCTGTCTGTCTCCACCCCCCCCCAGTCCCCGTGTCCGTCCCTCCCTCCGTCCCTACACCCCCTCCATCTGTGTCCGTCCCTCCCTCCGTCCCGACACCCCCTCCATCTGTCTCCACCCCCCCAGTCCCTGTGTCCGTCCCTCCCTCCGTCCCTACACCCCCTCCATCTGTCTCCACCCCCCCAGTCCCTGTGTCCGTCCCTCCCTCCGTCCCTACACCCCCTCCATCTGTCTCCACCCCCCCAGTCCCTGTGTCCGTCCACCCCCCCGTCCTTGTACGCCCCTCCCCCACCCCCTCTCACCATCTGTCCCTCCCCCCCCTCTCCCCTCCCCCCCCTCTCTCTGTCCCACTTTCTCCGTCTCGCCCCCACCTCCGAATACCTAAACGGGCCGCATCTGTTGTTGCCGGGGGTCGGAGGGGCTGACACGGGGACCGGGAGGGGAGCTGACACGGGGACCGGGAGGGGAGGCCGGGGTCAGGGGTCGGGTGTCGTACCTGTGCTCTCTGGACAACGAGCTGTGATGCGTTGAACTTGGCCACCACGCTCTTCAGCACCTCGTTGACAATGGAGGGGAGGACCCTCTCCTCGTAGTCTAGGCCAAGCTGCTGGTACATGGCAGGCAACGTGGAGACATTGGGCCTGGACAGCACCCGCAGTGCGATGTGCACCATCTGCAGATCTGAGGGGTGGCAAGAGAGAACGAGAACAGTGAGCATCACAGGCAAGATCCTGTCCTATCCTGCTCCGAGATCAGCTCATTCGGCACAGGCCGAGAGGGGCAGACCGACCGAGGCCGAGGGGGGCAGACCGACCGTGGCCGAGGGGGGGGCAGACCGAACGAGGCCGAGGGGGGGGGGGGGGGGGGCAGACCGAACGAGGCCGAGAGGGGGGCAGACCGACCGAGGCCGAGGGGGGCAGACCGACCGAGGCCGAGGGGGGGGCAGACCGACCGAGGCCGAGGGGGGGGCAGACCGAACGAGGCCGAGAGGGGGGGGGGGGCAGACCGAACGAGGCCGAGAGGCGGGCAGACCGAACGAGGCCGAGAGGGGCAGACCGAACGAGGCCGAGAGGGGCAGACCGACCGAGGCCGAGGCAGACCGAACGAGGCCGAGGGGGGGGCAGACCGAACGAGGCCGAGGCGCGGGCAGACCGAACGAGGCCGAGAGGCGGGCAGACCGAACGAGGCCGAGAGGCGGGCAGACCGAACGAGGCCGAGAGGCGGGCAGACCGAACGAGGCCGAGAGGCGGGCAGACCGAACGAGGCCGAGAGGCGGGCAGACCGAACGAGGCCGAGAGGCGGGCAGACCGAACGAGGCCGAGAGGCGGGCAGACCGAACGAGGCCGAGAGGCGGGCAGACCGAACGAGGCCGAGAGGCGGGCAGACCGAACGAGGCCGAGGGGCGGGCAGACCGAACGAGGCCGAGATAATGACCAGATTATCTGATTTAGTGATTTGATTGAGGGATAAATATTGGCCAGGACACTGGGGATAACGCCCCCGCTCTTCTTCCAAATATTACCACGGGATCTTTTACGTCTACCTGAGGAGGCAGACGGGGCCTCGGTTTAACATCTCATCCAAAAAATGGCATCTCCGACAGTGCAGCACTCCCTCAGTACTGCCCCTACGACAGTGCAGCGCTCCCTCAGTACTGCCCCTCCGACAGTGCAGCGCTCCCTCAGTACTGCCCCTCTGACAGTGCAGCGCTCCCTCAGTACTGCGCTCCCTCAGTACTGCCCCTCCGACAGTGCAGCGCTCCCTCTGTACTGCCCCTCCGACAGTGCAGCGCCCCCTCAGTACTGCCCCTCCGACAGTGCAGCGCTCCCTCAGTACTGCCCCTCCGACAGTGCAGCGCTCCCTCAGTACTGCCCCTCCGACAGTGCAGCGCTCCCTCAGTACTGCCCCTCCAACAGTGCAGCGCTCCCTCAGCACCGCCCCTCCGACAGTGCAGCGCTCCCTCAGTACTGCCCCTCCCACAGTGCAGTGCTCCCTCAGTACTGCCCCTCCGACAGTGCAGCGCTCCCTCAGTACTGCCCCTCCGACAGTGCAGCGCTCCCTCAGTACTGCCCCTCCGACAGTGCAGCGCTCCCTCAGCACCGCCCCTCCGACAGTGCAGCGCTCCCTCAGTACTGCCCCTCTGACAGTGCAGCGCTCCCTCAGTACTGCCCCTCTGACAGTGCAGCGCTCCCTCAGTACTGTCCCTCTGAATGTGCAGCGCTCCCTCAGTACTGCGCTCCCTCAGTACTGCCCCTCCCACAGTGCAGCGCTCCCTCAGTACTGCCCCTCCGACAGTGCAGCGCCCCCTCAGTACTGTCCCTCTGAATGTGCAGCGCTCCCTCAGCACTGCACTGGAGAGTTAGCCTAGATTTTTGTGCTCAAGTCCCTGGAGTGGGACTTGAACCCACAACCTTCTCACTCAGAGGCGAGTGTGCTACCCACGGTTGTTACGGGCTGTGTGTGGGACTCAGTCCTACCTTTGCTCCCCGTCAGGGAGCTGATCTTCCTGGGCTTGGCTCGAATGTCGTAAATGATGGGATACTGGAACCAGGGGAACCTGGAAAGAGAGAGAGGGAGAGAAATTCACCGTCTCCCATCATCGAATCGAGGGTAATTCCCTGGGGTTACCAATCTACACCCCCACCCTCGCCGAGAAACGGCCCCTCGCCACTGACACTCAGAGGAGACCCTGTTGGATTTAATCCCACTTCGCTTGTCCTGCACCCTGACCCTCGGCCCTTCCCCCGACCCCAGTCCTGCCCCCTGACCCTCGGCCCTTCCCCCGACCCCAGCCCTGCACCGTGACCCTCGGCCCTTCCCCTGACCCCAGCCCTGCACCGTGACCCTCGACCCTTCCCCCGACCCCAGCCCTGCACCGTGACCCTCGGCCCTTCCCCCGACCCCAGTCCTGCACCCTGACCCTCGGCCCTTCCCCCGATCCCAGTCCTGCACCCTGACCCTTGGCCCTTCCCCTGACCCCAGCCCTGCACCGTGGCCCTCGGCCCTTCCCCTGACCCCAGCCCTGCACCCTGACCCTTCCCCTCGGCCCTTCCCCCGACCCCAGCCCTGCACCCTGACCCTCGGCCCTTCCCCTGACCCCAGCCCTGCACCGTGACCCTCGGCCCTTCCCCTGACCCCAGCCCTGCACTGTGACCCTCGGCCCTTCCCCTGACCCCAGCCCTGCACTGTGACCCTCGGCCCTTCCCCTGACCCCAGTCCTGCACCGTGACCCTCGGCCCTTCCCCTGACCTGCAGCGTAACCGGAGATCTGTGGTTGCGATACCTGACGTGCAGCCCCTCGGACAGGATGGTGTCGGGCTGGATGCCTCCCAGGCGACTGAAGATGATCGCCCGCTGCCCACCTTCCACTGCCAGAACAAGGAGAGAGAGTTCGGGTCAGTCTGCCCCGGGACTCAGCACACGCCTCTGCAATGCCACCTGCCCCCAAACCACCCCAGAGTGGTACCCTACCGAACACAGGAGGGGGATGTGAGGGAGTCGGGGGGGTCGGGAGTGAGGGCGGGAGGGTCAGGAGTGAGGGCGGGAGGGTCAGGAGTGAGGGCGGGAGGGTCAGGAGTGAGGGCGGGAGGGTCAGGAGTGAGGGCGGGAGGGTCAGGAGTGAGGGCGGGAGGGTCAGGAGTGAGGGCGGGAGGGTCAGGAGTGAGGGCGGGAGGGTCAGGAGTGAGGGCGGAGGGTCAGGAGTGAGGGCGGAGGGTCAGGAGTGAGGGCGGAGGGTCAGGAGTGAGGGCGGAGGGTCAGGAGTGAGGGCGGAGGGTCAGGAGTGAGGGCGGAGGGTCAGGAGTGAGGGCGGAGGGTCAGGAGTGAGGGCGGAGGGTCAGGAGTGAGGGCGGAGGGTCAGGAGTGAGGGCGGAGGGTCAGGAGTGAGGGCGGAGGGTCAGGAGTGAGGGCGGAGGGTCAGGAGTGAGGGCGGAGGGTCAGGAGTGAGGGCGGAGGGTCAGGAGTGAGGGCGGAGGGTCAGGAGTGAGGGCGGAGGGTCAGGAGTGAGGGCGGAGGGTCAGGAGTGAGGGCGGAGGGTCAGGAGTGAGGGCGGAGGGTCAGGAGTGAGGGCGGAGGGTCAGGAGTGAGGGCGGAGGGTCAGGAGTGAGGGCGGAGGGTCAGGAGTGAGGGCGGAGGGTCAGGAGTGAGGGCGGAGGGTCAGGAGTGAGGGCGGAGGGTCAGGAGTGAGGGCGGAGGGTCAGGAGTGAGGGCGGAGGGTCAGGAGTGAGGGCGGAGGGTCAGGAGTGAGGGCGGAGGGTCAGGAGTGAGGGCGGAGGGTCAGGAGTGAGGGCGGAGGGTCAGGAGTGAGGGCGGAGGGTCAGGAGTGAGGGCGGAGGGTCAGGAGTGAGGGCGGAGGGTCAGGAGTGAGGGCGGAGGGTCAGGAGTGAGGGCGGAGGGTCAGGAGTGAGGGCGGAGGGTCAGGAGTGAGGGCGGAGGGTCAGGAGTGAGGGCGGAGGGTCAGGAGTGAGGGCGGAGGGTCAGGAGTGAGGGCGGAGGGTCAGGAGTGAGGGCGGAGGGTCAGGAGTGAGGGCGGAGGGTCAGGAGTGAGGGCGGAGGGTCAGGAGTGAGGGCGGAGGGTCAGGAGTGAGGGCGGAGGGTCAGGAGTGAGGGCGGAGGGTCAGGAGTGAGGGCGGAGGGTCAGGAGTGAGGGCGGAGGGTCAGGAGTGAGGGCGGAGGGTCAGGAGTGAGGGCGGAGGGTCAGGAGTGAGGGCGGAGGGTCAGGAGTGAGGGCGGAGGGTCAGGAGTGAGGGCGGAGGGTCAGGAGTGAGGGCGGAGGGTCAGGAGTGAGGGCGGAGGGTCAGGAGTGAGGGCGGAGGGTCAGGAGTGAGGGCGGAGGGTCAGGAGTGAGGGCGGAGGGTCAGGAGTGAGGGCGGAGGGTCAGGAGTGAGGGCGGAGGGTCAGGAGTGAGGGCGGAGGGTCAGGAGTGAGGGCGGAGGGTCAGGAGTGAGGGCGGAGGGTCAGGAGTGAGGGCGGAGGGTCAGGAGTGAGGGCGGAGGGTCAGGGGTCAGGAGAGAGGGTGGACGGTCGGGGGGTCAGGAGAGAGGGGGGAGGGTCGGGGGGTCAGGAGAGTGTGTGGAGGGTCAGGGTGGAGGGATAGGAGATTACTAGGCCTGAAGGCAGACACTGGGTCGTGGGTGTGGTGTATGTGCCTTTAAGAGCCCCTGTGTACTGTAATGCCGGTAGTGGCCACTCGGGCTATATAAGCCTGTATAGTGTCTTGTATCTTTTAGTTCACCTCCAGACTTTGTTCAGTAAACACCTGTTAAACCAGCTCCTGCATTCCGTGTCTCCATTAACACACGGATACAACAGTGGCGACGAATTGGAAACGGACTTACCTGCAATTCGGCAGCACCTCAAGGAGATCGATTCCTCAGACGAAGGTCGAAGAAAAAAAAAAGAAAAAACTCTGGTTTCACCAGCTAGCCGGTCTGGTGGCAGCTACTGCAATAATCCTTCCTGGGCGGCGGGCTGGGGCTCGATCGGCTGGCTCTGCAGCGGGGCCGAGCAGCGAAGGCGGAGGCAAACAGAGACGGGCGGAGGCAAACAGAGACGGAGGGTGGAGCACTCGGGAGACGGCCAGCGCTGCAAAGCAGGTCGGCGTTCGGACCAAGCAGAGGGAGGGAAAAGTCCCAGAGAGTCCGGCGGGAACGAGTCTCTAACTATTAAAAATATCTGTATAAATAAAAACCGCGGAGAACAGCGTTGTCAGCAGCGGCAGCGGCGGGAGGTGCCATTTTTTCTCGGCAGGGAAGAAAGGAAAGCGCGGGAGGCGCCATTTTTTTTCAGGATGCCTAAGACTGGCAATATTACTGCTTTCGATAGTGATGTAGAAGATTGGACCACATGTGTGGAAAGAGTGGAGGTAGACTGCAAAGCGAATGAAATAGAGGATGATAAAAAGGCATCAGTACTTCTAAATCTAATGGGCGCAAGAACATACGGGCTGTTACGAAACTTAATCACTCCAGCCAAACCGATGGACAAGAATTTTAAGGAGATTGTTGATACCCTACAGGAACACTTAAACCCAACACCGCTGCCAATAGCGGAACGATTCAAATTCTTCAGGAGGAATCAGCACAAGAATGAAAGTAACGCTGATTACCTCACCGAATTAAGAAAGCTATCAAAGCACTGCCAATTCGGGGCAGGACTGGCAGATTCTCTTCGAGACAAATTCGTCTGCGGTCTCCTAATTGAAGGAACACAGAAAAGGCTACTTTC
>NW_028225181.1:20625256-20700529 GCF_052327205.1 Somniosus microcephalus | reverse complement strand
CTCTTTCTCCCCCTCTCTCAGAAGCACAAAATGTCTCTTCACTGACATATTTTCCATTTCTTCCAGATCTCCAAACCACTGGGATCCGCTACAGAGGAGCAGGTGAGCAGGACAAATACGGTCATTGTGTCAGCCTGTAATCCAGGCTCCATTCACTGGGCGAGGATCAGGCTAACTCAGCGCAGGCCGGGGATGGAGCCTGGGCCTCTCCTGTGCGTCAGGCTCGGTACCCACTCCGGCTGGGGACATTTCAGGGGTGGGCACCTCTCATTGTGTGGGTCTAATTGCCGCCCCTCCCTCTCTCTTTTGCAGTTAGTCTCGGAGTTCCTGACTGAGCAGAATGGCCCGCTCCTGTCCCGTGCTCCCCATACATTCAAGATGGACGACCTGCTGGCGGAGATGCAGGAGATTGAGAACTCGAGCCTTCGACACGCTCCGCAGCGAGGTAAGATCACCCCTGGGAGCAGAGGGTAGGGCAGAGGGTCAACTCAGCGCAGGCCGGAGTTGGAGCCTGGGCCTCTCCTGCTATGTGTGTGTGGGCTTTTTAAAATTTGTTCCTGGGATGTGGGCATCGCTGGCAAGGCCCATCCCTAATTGCCCTTAAGGTGGTGGTGAGCCGCCGCCTTGAACCGCTGCAGTCCGTGTGGTGAAGGTACTCCCATAGCGTTGGTACGGAGAGAGTTCCAGGATTTAGACCTAGCGACGATGAAGGAACGGCGCTATATTTCCAAGCCAGGATGATGTTTGACTTGGAGGGGATCATGTTCTCTGCTGCCCTTGTTCTTCTCAGTGTAAGAGGTCACGGGTTTGGGAGGTGCTGCCGAAGAAGCCTTGGCGAGTTGCTGCAGTGCATCTTGTAGATGGTGCACACTGCAGCCACGGCACGCCGGTGGTGGAGGGAGTGAAGGTGGTGGATGGGGAATCATAGAATGGTTACAGCACAGAAGGAGGCCTTTCGACCCGACGAGCCCGTGCCAGCTCTCTGCAAGAGCAATCAAGGGTGTCAATCAAGCGCGCTGCTTTATCCTGAATGGTGTCGAGCTTCTTGAGTGTTGTTGGAGCTGCACTCATCCAGGCAAGTGGAGAGTATTCCATCACACTCCTGACTTGTGCCTTGTGGATGGTGGAAAGGCTTTGGGGAGTCAGGAGGTGAGACACTCGTCGCAGAATACCCAGCCCCTGACCTGCTCTTGTAGCCACAGTATTTATGTGGCTGGTCCGGTTAAGTTTCTGGTCAATGGTAACCGCCCTGGATGTTGATGGTGGGGGATTCATCGATGGTAATGCCGTTGAATGTCAAGGGGCAGTGGTTAGACGCTCGCGTGTTGGAGATAGTCATTGCCTGGCACTTGTGTGGCGCGAATGTTACCTGCCACTTATCAGCCCAAGCCTGAACGTCATCCAGGTCTTGTTGCATGCGGCTATGGACTGCTTCATTACCTGAGGAGTTGTGAATGGCGCTGAACACTGCGTCATCATCAGCGAACATCCCCATTTCTGACCTTATGATGGAGGGTGAGATCAGGGTAACTCAGCACAGGCCGGGGATGGAGCCTGAGCCTTTTCCTGCCCAGATTTGGGCCCTAATCTCTGGTGTTTTTCCACCCCCAGCCCCTGCTGTGGCAGACCTGGCGATGTCGGGGACCTGGGCTGAGGAGTTTCTGGCCACTGAGCCGACCGTGGACACATCGCAGGCCGACAGCGAAGCCGATTGGTCAAAGGAGTTCATCTCCGAGGTGACCGGTAAGGAAACAGGACTGTCGGCATGGGGACAGGCTTCTTGGCATTGTGGGTACAGGTTCACTGCCCTGGGGCATTGTGGGTACAGGGCCACAAACCCTGGGCATTGTGGGTACAGGGTTACTGACCCTGGGCATTGTGGGTACAGGGTTACTGACCCTGGGCATTGTGGGTACAGAGTCGCTGACCCTGGGCATTGTGAGTACAGAGTTGCTGACACTGGGCATTGTGGGCACACTGCAACTGACCCTGGGCATTGTGGGTACAGGGTCACTGACCCTGGGCATTGTGGGTACAGGGCCACAGACCCTGGGCATTGTGGGTACAGGATTACTGACCCTGGGCATTGTTGGTACAGGGCCACTGACCCTGGGCATTGTGGGTACAGAGTCACTGACCCTGGGCATTGTGAGTACAGAGTCGCTGACACTGGGCATTGTGAGCACAGTGTAACTGACCCTGGGCATTGTGGGTACAGAGTCACTGACACTGGGCATTGTGGGCACAGTGTAACTGACCCTGGGCATTGTGGGTACAGGGTCACTGACCCTGGGCATTGTGGGTACAGTGTAACTGACCCTGGGCATTGTGGGTACAGAGTCACTGACCCTGGGCATTGTGAGCACAGTGTAACTGACCCTGGGCATTGTGGTACAGGGTCACTGACCCTGGGCATTGTGGGCACAGTGTAACTGACCCTGGGCATTGTGGGTACAGGGTCACTGACCCTGGGCATTGTGGGTACAGGGTCACTGACCCTGGACATTGTGGGTACAGAGTCACTGACCCTGGGGATTGTGGGTACAGGGTTACTGACCCTGGGCATTGTGGGTACAGAGTCACTGACCATGGGCATTGTGGGTACAGAGTCACTGACCCTGGGCATTGTGGGTACAGAGTCGCTGACCCTGGGCATTGTGAGCACAGTGTAACTGACCCTGGGCATTGTGGGTACAGAGTCACTGACCCTGGGCATTGTGAGTACAGAGTCACTGACACTGGGCATTGTGGGTACAGTGTAACTGACCCTAGGCATTGTGGGCACAGTGTAACTGACCCTGGGCATTGTGGGTACAGAGTCGCTGACACTGGGCATTGTGGGCACAGTGTAACTGACCCTGGGCATTGTGGGTACAGAGTCACTGACCCTGGGCATTGTGAGTACAGAGTCACTGACACTGGGCATTGTGGGTACAGTGTAACTGACCCTAGGCATTGTGGGCACAGTGTAACTGACCATGGGCATTGTAGGTACAGAGTCACTGACCCTGGGCATTGTGGGTACAGGGTCACTGACCCTGGACATTGTGGGTACAGAGTCACTGACCCTGGGGATTGTGGGTACAGGGTTACTGACCCTGGGCATTGTGGGTACAGAGTCACTGACCATGGGCATTGTGGGTACAGAGTCACTGACCCTGGGCATTGTGGGTACAGAGTCGCTGACCCTGGGCATTGTGAGCACAGTGTAACTGACCCTGGGCATTGTGGGTACAGAGTCACTGACCCTGGGCATTGTGAGTACAGAGTCACTGACACTGGGCATTGTGGGTACAGAGTCGCTGACACTGGGCATTGTGGGCACAGTGTAACTGACCCTGGGCATTGTGGGTACAGAGTCACTGACCCTGGGCATTGTGAGTACAGAGTCACTGACACTGGGCATTGTGGGTACAGTGTAACTGACCCTAGGCATTGTGGGTACAGGGTCACTGACCATGGGCATTGTGGGTACAGAGTCACTGACCCTGGGCATTGTGAGTACAGAGTCACTGACCCTGGGCATTGTGGGCACAGTGTAACTGACCCTAGGCATTGTGGGTACAGGGTCACTGACCCTGGGCATTGTGAGTACAGAGTCACTGACCCTGGGCATTGTGGGCACAGTGTAACTGACCCTAGGCATTGTGGGTACAGGGTCACTGACCCTGGGCATTGTGGGTACAGAGTCACTGACCCTGGGCATTGTGAGTACAGAGTCACTGACCCTGGGCATTGTGAGTACAGAGTCACTGACCCTGGGCATTGTGAGTACAGAGTCGCTGACACTGGGCATTGTGGGCACAGTGTAACTGACCCTGGGCATTGTGAGTACAGAGTCGCTGACACTGGGCATTGTGGGCACAGTGTAACTGACCGCTGGGCATTGTGGGTACAGGGTCACTGACCCTGGGCATTGTGGGTACAGAGTCACTGACCCTGGGCATTGTGAGTACAGAGTCGCTGACACGGGGCATTGTGGGCACAGTGTAACTGACCCTGGGCATTGTGGGTACAGGGTCACTGACCCTGGGCATTGTGGGTACAGGGTCACTGACCCTGGGCATTGTGGGTACGGAGTCACTGACCCTGGGGATTGTGGGCACAGTGTAACTGACCCTGGGCATTGTGGGTACAGGGTCACTGACCCTGGGCATTGTGGGTACAGAGTCACTGACCCTGGGCATTGTGGGTACAGGGTCACTGACCCTGGGCATTGTGGGTACAGGGTCACTGACCCTGGGCATTGTGGGTACAGAGTCACTGACCCTGGGGATTGTGGGTACAGGGTTACTGACCCTGGGCATTGTGGGTACAGAGTCACTGACCATGGGCATTGTGGGTACAGAGTCACTGACCCTGGGCATTGTGGGTACAGAGTCGCTGACCCTGGGCATTGTGAGCACAGTGTAACTGACCCTGGGCATTGTGGGTACAGAGTCGCTGACACTGGGCATTGTGGGCACAGTGTAACTGACCCTGGGCATTGTGGGTACAGGGTCACTGACCCTGGGCATTGTGGGTACAGGGTCACAGACCCTGGGCATTGTGGGTACAGGGTTACTGACCCTGGGCATTGTGGGTACAGAGTCACTGACCCTGGGGATTGTGGGTACAGGGTTACTGACCCTGGGCATTGTGGGTACAGGGTCACTGACCCTGGGCATTGTGGGTACAGAGTCACTGACCCTGGACATTGTGGGTACAGAGTCACTGACCCTGGGTTTTGTGGGTACAGAGTCACTGACCCTGGGCATTGTGGGCACAGGGTCACAGACCCTGGGCATTGTGGGCACAGTGTAACTGGCCCTGGGCATTGTGAGTACAGAGTCGCTGACACTGGGCATTGTGGGCACAGTGTAACTGACCCCTGGGCATTGTGGGTACAGGGTCACTGACCCTGGGCATTGTGGGTACAGAGTCACTGACCCTGGGCATTGTGGGTACAGAGTCACTGACCCTGGGCATTGTGAGTACAGAGTCGCTGACACGGGGCATTGTGGGCACAGTGTAACTGACCCTGGGCATTGTGGGTACAGGGTCACTGACCCTGGGCATTGTGGGTACAGGGTCACTGACCCTGGGCATTGTGGGTACGGAGTCACTGACCCTGGGGATTGTGAGCACAGTGTAACTGACCCTGGGCATTGTGGTACAGGGTCACTGACCCTGGGCATTGTGGGTACAGAGTCACTGACCCTGGGCATTGTGGGTACAGGGTCACTGACCCTGGGCATTGTGGGTACAGGGTCACTGACCCTGGACATTGTGGGTACAGAGTCACTGACCCTGGGGATTGTGGGTACAGGGTTACTGACCCTGGGCATTGTGGGTACAGAGTCACTGACCATGGGCATTGTGGGTACAGAGTCACTGACCCTGGGCATTGTGGGTACAGAGTCACTGACCCTGGGCATTGTGGGTACAGAGTCGCTGACCCTGGGCATTGTGAGCACAGTGTAACTGACCCTGGGCATTGTGGGTACAGAGTCACTGACCCTGGGCATTGTGAGTGCAGAGTCACTGACACTGGGCATTGTGGGTACAGAGTCGCTGACACTGGGCATTGTGGGCACAGTGTAACTGACCCTGGGCATTGTGGGTACGGAGTCACTGACCCTGGGCATTGTGGGTACAGAGTCACTGACACTGGGCATTGTGGGTACAGTGTAACTGACCCTAGGCATTGTGGGCACAGTGTAACTGACCATGGGCATTGTAGGTACAGAGTCACTGACCCTGGGCATTGTGAGTACAGAGTCGCTGACACTGGGCATTGTGGGCACAGTGTAACTGACCCTGGGCATTGTGAGTACAGAGTCGCTGACACTGGGCATTGTGGGCACAGTGTAACTGACCCCTGGGCATTGTGGGTACAGGGTCACTGACCCTGGGCATTGTGGGTACAGAGTCACTGACCCTGGGCATTGTGAGTACAGAGTCGCTGACATGGGGCATTGTGGGCACAGTGTAACTGACCCTGGGCATTGTGGGTACAGGGTCACTGACCCTGGGCATTGTGGGCACAGGGTCACAGACCCTGGGCATTGTGGGTACAGGGTTACTGACCCTGGGCATTGTGGGTACAGAGTCACTGACCCTGGGCATTGTGAGTACAGAGTCACTGACCCTGGGGATTGTGGGTACAGGGTTACTGACCCTGGGCATTGTGGGTACAGGGTCACTGACCCTGGGCATTGTGGGTACAGAGTCACTGACCCTGGACATTGTGGGTACAGAGTCACTGACCCTGGGTTTTGTGGGTACAGAGTCACTGACCCTGGGCATTGTGGGCACAGGGTCACAGACCCTGGGCATTGTGGGCACAGTGTAACTGGCCCTGGGCATTGTGAGTACAGAGTCGCTGACACTGGGCATTGTGGGCACAGTGTAACTGACCCCTGGGCATTGTGGGTACAGGGTCACTGACCCTGGGCATTGTGGGTACAGAGTCACTGACCCTGGGCATTGTGGGTACAGAGTCACTGACCCTGGGCATTGTGAGTACAGAGTCGCTGACACGGGGCATTGTGGGCACAGTGTAACTGACCCTGGGCATTGTGGGTACAGGGTCACTGACCCTGGGCATTGTGGGTACAGGGTCACTGACCCTGGGCATTGTGGGTACGGAGTCACTGACCCTGGGGATTGTGAGCACAGTGTAACTGACCCTGGGCATTGTGGTACAGGGTCACTGACCCTGGGCATTGTGGGTACAGAGTCACTGACCCTGGGCATTGTGGGTACAGGGTCACTGACCCTGGGCATTGTGGGTACAGGGTCACTGACCCTGGACATTGTGGGTACAGAGTCACTGACCCTGGGGATTGTGGGTACAGGGTTACTGACCCTGGGCATTGTGGGTACAGAGTCACTGACCATGGGCATTGTGGGTACAGAGTCACTGACCCTGGGCATTGTGGGTACAGAGTCGCTGACCCTGGGCATTGTGAGCACAGTGTAACTGACCCTGGGCATTGTGGGTACAGAGTCGCTGACACTGGGCATTGTGGGCACAGTGTAACTGACCCTGGGCATTGTGGGTACAGGGTCACTGACCCTGGGCATTGTGGGCACAGGGTCACAGACCCTGGGCATTGTGGGTACAGGGTTACTGACCCTGGGCATTGTGGGTACAGAGTCACTGACCCTGGGCATTGTGAGTACAGAGTCACTGACCCTGGGGATTGTGGGTACAGGGTTACTGATCCTGGGCATTGTGGGTACAGGGTCACTGACCCTGGGCATTGTGGGTACAGAGTCACTGACCCTGGGCATTGTGGGTACAGAGTCACTGACCCTGGGTTTTGTGGGTACAGAGTCACTGACCCTGGGCATTGTGGGCACAGGGTCACAGACCCTGGGCATTGTGGGTACAGGGTCACTGACCCTGGGCATTGTGGGTACAGAGTTACTGACCCTGGGTTTTGTGGGTACAGAGTCACTGACCCTGGGCATTGTGGGTACAGTGTAACTGACCCTGGGCATTGTGGGTACAGAGTTACTGACCCTGGGTTTTGTGGGCACAGTGTAACTGACCCCTGGGCATTGTGAGTACAGAGTCGCTGACACTGGGCATTGTGGGCACAGTGTAACTGACCCCTGGGCATTGTGAGTACAGAGTCGCTGACACTGGGCATTGTGGGCACAGTGTAACTGACCCCTGGGCATTGTGGGCACAGTGTAACTGACCCTGGGCATTGTGAGTACAGAGTCGCTGACACTGGGCATTGTGGGCACAGTGTAACTGACCCCTGGGCATTGTGGGTACAGGGTCACTGACCCTGGGCATTGTGGGCACAGTGTAACTGACCCCTGGGCATTGTGGGTACAGAGTCACTGACCCTGGGCATTGTGAGTACAGAGTCGCTGACACGGGGCATTGTGGGCACAGTGTAACTGACCCTGGGCATTGTGGGTACAGGGTCACTGACCCTGGGCATTGTGGGTACAGGGTCACTGACCCTGGGCATTGTGGGTACGGAGTCACTGACCCTGGGGATTGTGGGCACAGTGTAACTGACCCTGGGCATTGTGGGTACAGGGTCACTGACCCTGGGCATTGTGGGTACAGAGTCACTGACCCTGGGCATTGTGGGTACAGGGTCACTGACCCTGGGCATTGTGGGTACAGGGTCACTGACCCTGGGCATTGTGGGTACAGAGTCACTGACCCTGGGGATTGTGGGTACAGGGTTACTGACCCTGGGCATTGTGGGTACAGAGTCACTGACCATGGGCATTGTGGGTACAGAGTCACTGACCCTGGGCATTGTGGGTACAGAGTCGCTGACCCTGGGCATTGTGAGCACAGTGTAACTGACCCTGGGCATTGTGGGTACAGAGTCGCTGACACTGGGCATTGTGGGCACAGTGTAACTGACCCTGGGCATTGTGGGTACAGGGTCACTGACCCTGGGCATTGTGGGTACAGGGTCACAGACCCTGGGCATTGTGGGTACAGGGTCACTGACCCTGGGCATTGTGGGTACAGGGTTACTGACCCTGGGCATTGTGGGTACAGAGTCACTGACCCTGGGGATTGTGGGTACAGGGTTACTGACCCTGGGCATTGTGGGTACAGGGTCACTGACCCTGGGCATTGTGGGTACAGAGTCACTGACCCTGGGCATTGTGGGTACAGGGTCACTGACCCTGGGCATTGTGGGTACAGGGTCACTGACCCTGGGCATTGTGGGTATAGAGTCACTGACCCTGGGCATTGTGGGTACAGGGTCACAGACCCTGGGCATTGTGGGTACAGGGTCACTGACCCTGGGCATTGTGGGTACAGAGTTACTGACCCTGGGCATTGTGGGTACAGGGTCACTGACCCTGGGCATTGTGGGTACAGAGTCACTGCCCCTGGGCATTGTGGGTATAGGGTCACTGACCCTGGGCTGGAGACATGCCCCCCTGGGTTTTGTGGGTAAAATCCCGAGGGTATTTACAGCCACCTGATTGTTTGACTTTAAATGCTGTTTGACCTGTGACCCTTCCTGTGCCCCCGCAGACCCGGCTGTGACCTGTCCAGCGAAGTGGGCCCAGGAATACCTGGAACAGACGGAAGAGAAACTGTGGCTGGGGGAACCCGAGCTGGAGCAGAGTCAGGAGCAGAAATGGTACGGAGCGGGGAGGGGGAGGGAGTAACTGTCAGGGTAATGTAGAGGGAGCTCTGTATTGTACCTGCCCTGGGAGTGCTCGACGCTGACACTGGGTATAAAGTGGGGGTACACTGTCAGGGTAATGTAGAGGGAGCTCTGTATTGTACCTGCCCTGGGAGTGCTCGATGCTGACACTGGGTATAAAGTGGGGGTACACTGTTGGGGTAATGTAGAGGGAGCTCTGTATTGTACCTGCCCCGGGAGTGCTCGATCCTGACACTGGGTATAAAGTGGGGGTACACTGTCAGGGTAATGTAGAGGGAGCTCTGTATTGTACCTGCCCCGGGAGCACTCGATGCTGACACTGGGTATAAAGTGGGGATACACTGTCAGGGTAATATAGAGGGAGCTCTGTATTGTACCTGCCCCGGGAGTGCTCGATGTTGACACTGGGTATAAAGTGGGGGTACACTGTCAGGGTAAAGTAGAGGGAGCTCTGTATTGTACCTGCCCCGGGAGCGCTCGATGCTGACACTGGGTATAAAGTGGGGGTACACTGTCAGGGTAATGTAGAGGGAGCTCTGTATTGTACCTGCCCCGGGAGTGCTCGATGCTGACACTGGGTATAAAGTGGGGGTACACTGTCAGGGTAATGTAGAGGGAGCTCTGTACTGTACCTGCCCTGGGAGTGCTCGATGCTGACACTGGGTATAAAGTGGGGGTACACTGTCAGGGTAATGTAGAGGGAGCTCTGTATTGTACCTGCCCCGGGAGTGCTCGATGCTGACACTGGGTATAAAGTGGGGGTACACTGTCAGGGTAATGTAGAGGGAGCTCTGTATTGTACCTGCCCCAGGAGTGCTCGATGCTGACACTGGGTATAAAGTGGGGGTACACTGTCAGGGTAATGTAGAGGGAGCTCTGTATTGTACCTGCCCCGGGAGTGCTCGATGCTGACACTGGGTATAAAGTGGGGGTACACTTTTGGAGTAATGTAGAGGGAGCTCTGTATTGTACCTGCCCTGGGAGCGCTCGATGCTGACACTGGGTATAAAGTGGGGGTACACTTTTGGAGTAATGTAGAGGGAGCTCTGTATTGTACCTGCCCCGGGAGTGCTCGATGCTGACACTGGGTATAAAGTGGGGGGACACTGTCAGGGTAATGTAGAGGGAGCTCTGTATTGTACCTTCCCTCTGATGTGGCTCTGGCATCACTCCTGAGGGCCCTGGTGAGTAAGCGGGACTGACGAGGAATCTACCTTTCCTTCCCTGGCGCAGGGCAGAGGAGTACCGGCCAGAGGACGAGCTGAGGAGAGCTGCCAGTGAGTTCCTGGAGAAAGTGGACGATCCTAAGCTGGAGAGTTCAGAGGTAAGCAGGATCCGGAGAGAGGGGGAAGTGAGGGTGGCGCTGCACTGTCGGAGAGGCAGTACTGAGGGAGCGCTGCAATGTCGGAGGGACAGTACTGAGGGAGCGCTGCACTGTGGGAGGGGCAGTACTGAGGGAGCGCTGCACTGTCGGAGGGGTAGTACTGAAGGAGCGCTGCACTGTGGGAGGGTCAGTACTGAGGGAGCGCTGCACTGTCGGAGGGGCAGTTTTGAGAGCGCTGCACTTCGGAGAGGTCAGTTCTGAGGGAGCTCTGCACTGTCGGAGGGGTCAGCACTGAGGGAGCGCTGCACTGTCGGAGGGGCAGTACTGAGGGAGCGCTGCAATGTCGGAGGGACAGTACTGAGGGAGCGCTGCACTGTGGGAGGGGCAGTACTGAGGGAGCGCTGCACTGTCGGAGGGGTAGTACTGAAGGAGCGCTGCACTGTGGGAGGGTCAGTACTGAGGGAGCGCTGCACTGTCGGAGGGGCAGTTTTGAGAGCGCTGCACTTCGGAGAGGTCAGTTCTGAGGGAGCTCTGCACTGTCGGAGGGGTCAGCACTGAGGGAGCGCTGCACTGTCGGAGGGGCAGTACTGAGGGAGCGCTGCACTGTCGGAGGGGCTGTACTGAGGGAGCGCTGCACTGTCGGAGGGGCAGTACTGAGTTAGCGCTGCACTGTTGGAGGGGCAGTACTGAGGGAGGGCCGCACCGTCGGAGGGTCAGTACTGAGGGAGCGCTGCACTATCGGGTCAGTTCTCAGGGAGCGCTGCACTGTCGGAGGGGCAGTACTGAGGGAGCGCTGCACTGTGGGAGGCTCAGTACTGAGGGAGCGCTGCACTGTCGGAGGGGCAGTACTGAGGGAGCGTTGTACTGTTGGAGGGGCAGTACTGAGGGAGCGCTGCACTGTGGGAGGGTCAGTACTGAGGGAGCGCTGCACTGTCGGAGGGGCAGTACTGAGGGAGCGTTGTACTGTTGGAGGGGCAGTACTGAAGGAGCGCTGCACGGTCGGAGGGGCAGTACTGAGGGAGCGTTGTACTGTTGGAGGGGCAGTACTGAGGGAGCGCTGCACTGTCGGAGGGGCAGTACTGAGGGAGCTCTGCACTGTCGGAGGGGCAGTACTGAGGGAGCGCTGCACTGTCGGAGGGGCAGTTCTGAGGGAGCGCTGCACTGTCGGAGGGTCAGTACTGAGGGAGTGCTGCTCTGTCAGAGGTGCCGTCTTTCGCATGAGACATTAGACTGAGGCACTGAGGTGGACATAAAAGATCTCACGGCTACTATTTTGAAGAAGAGTAGGGGAGTTCTCCCTGGGGTCCTGGGCCAATGTTTATCCCTCAGCCAGCATCAGTTTAGAAAATATTTTCTGGTCATTATCGCATTGCTGTTTATGGGAGCTTGCTGTGCGCAAATTGGCTACCGCGTTTCCTACATTACAACAGTGACTCCACTTCAAAAAGTACTTCCTTGGCTGTAAATCACTTTGGGACGTTCTGAGGTTGTGAAAGGCGCTGTAGAAATTCAAGTCCTTTCTGTCGTTCTTTATCATATTATGGTCAATGTGTGTGTGTGGGGCTCAGTACCCCTACCAGGTGAGATCGACTCCCTCAGTACAGGCCGGGGATGGAGCCTGGGCCTTTCCTGCTCTGTGTGTCCACACCAGGTGAGATCGACTCCCTCAGTACAGGCCGGGGATGGAGCCTGGGCCTTTCCTGCTCTGTGTGTCCACACCGGGTGAGATCGACTCTCTCAGTACAGGCCGGGGATGGAGCCTGGGCCTTTCCTGCTCTGTGTGTCCACACAGGGTGAGATCGACTCTCTCAGTACAGGCCGGGGATGGAGCCTGGGCCTTTCCTGCTCTGTGTCTCCACACCGGGTGAGATCGACTCTCTCAGTACAGGCCGGGGATGGAGCCTGGGCCTTTCCTGCTCTGTGTGTCCACACCGGGTGAGATCGACTCTCTCAGCACAGGCCGGGGATGGAGCCTGGGCCTTTCCTGCTCTGTGTGTCCACACCGGGTGAGATCGACTCTCTCAGCACAGGCCGGGGATGGAGCCTGGGCCTTTCCTGCTCTGTGTGTCCACACCAGGTGAGATCGACTCCCTCAGCACAGGCCGGGAATGGAGCCTGGGCCTTTCCTGCTCTGTGTGTCCACACCGGGTGAGATCGACTCCCTCAGCACAGGCCGGGGATGGAGCCTGGGCCTTTCCTGCTGTGGCGAGGAGCCGGTGTTTCTGACTGACCGTGTCTTGTTTCTGTTCTGTTTGGATCTCGTTCCCCAGTTCATGAAGTTCATCCGACAGATCGGCGAGGGGGAGGTGACGATCGACGACAACAAGGTGTCGCTCGGATCCGGGCGGGGGGAGGCCCAGGCCCGGGTACAGGCCGAGCGATGGGCAGCCGAGTTCGCGCAGGAGCAGCAGCAGGTAGGCCCAGCCCTTAGCCCCACACTGTCTCTGGACACTCAGCCCCCAGTGCTCACCCATCCCCAGCCTTGTGCTGAGTTAGCCTGATCTCTCACCCATTTGTGGACACACAGAACAGGAAAGGGCCAGGCTCCATCCTCTCCCTTGTGCTGAGTTAGCCTGATCCTCACCCGGTGTGGGACTCAGCCTCCCCACACAGACACAGCAGGAAAGGCCCAGGCTCCATCCGCGGCCTGTACTGAGTTGGCCTGATCCCAGCTGGTGTGGGACTGAGCTCTTGTTGGGTGATGTATGGGACTGGAGTATGGAAGCTTGGGCCTGGCATTGGGGTGTGGAGCCTCGGGCCTGGTACTGGGGGTGTGGAACCTCGAGCCTGGTACTGGGGGGTGTGGAGTCTCAGGGCTGGTACTTGGGATGGAGTCTCGGGCCTGGTACTGCAGGGTGTGGAGTCTCGGGGCTGGTACTTGGGGTGTGGAGTCTCGGGCCTGGTACTGGGGGGTGTGGAGTCTCGGGCCTGGTACTGGGAGGTGTGGAGTCTCGGGCCTGGTACTGGGGGGTGTGGAGTCTCAGGGCTGGTACTTGGGATGGAATCTCGGGCCTGGTACTGGGGGGTGTGGAGTCTCGGGGCTGGTACTGTGGGTGTGCAGCCTCGGGCCTGGGACTGGGGGATGGAGCCTCGGGCCTGGGACTGGGGGTGTGGAGTCTCGGGCCTAGTACTTGGGGTGTGGAGTCTCGGGCCTGGTACTGGGGGATGGAGCCTCAGGCCTGGTACTGGGGGATTGGCTTCGGGCCTGGTACAGGGGGATGGAGCCTCGAACCTGGTATTGGGGGATTGGCTTCGGGCCTGGTACTGGGGGATGGAGCCTCGAACCTGGTACTGGGGGATTGGCTTCGGGCCTGGTACAGGGGGATGGAGCCTGAGGCCTGGCACTGGGGGATTGGCTTCGGGCCTGGTACAGGGGGATGGAGCCTCGAACCTGGTACTGGGGGATTGGTTTCGGGCCTGGTACAGGGGGATGGAGCCTCGAACCTGGTACTGGGGGATTGGCTTCGGGCCTGGTACTGGGGGATGGAGCCTCGAACCTGGTACTGGGGGATTGGCTTCGGGCCTGGTACAGGGGGATGGAGCCTCAGGCCTGGTACTGGGGGATTGGCTTCGGGCCTGGTACAGGGGGATGGAGCCTCGAACCTGGTACTGGGGGATTGGCTTCGGGCCTGGTACTGGGGGATGGAGCCTCGAACCTGGTACTGGGGGATTGGCTTCGGGCCTGGTACAGGGGGATGGAGCCTCAGGCCTGGTACTGGGGGATTGGCTTCGGGCCTGGTACAGGGGGATGGAGCCTCGAACCTGGTACTGGGGGATTGGCTTCGGGCCTGGTACAGGGGGATGGAGCCTCAGGCCTGGTACTGGGGGATTGGCTTCGGGCCTGGTACAGGGGGATGGAGCCTCGAACCTGGTACTGGGGGATTGGCTTCGGGCCTGGTACAGGGGGATGGAGCCTCAGGCTTGGTACTGGGGGATTGGCTTCGGGCCTGGTACAGGGGGATGGAGCCTCGAACCTGGTACTGGGGGATGGAGCCTCGAACCTGGTACTGGGGGATTGGCTTCGGGCCTGGTACTGGGGGATGGAGCCTCGAACCTGGTACTGGGGGATTGGCTTCGGGCCTGGTACAGGGGGATGGAGCCTCAGGCCTGGTACTGGGGGATTGGCTTCGGGCCTGGTACAGGGGGATGGAGCCTCGAACCTGGTACTGGGGGATTGGCTTCGGGCCTGGTACAGGGGGATGGAGCCTCAGGCCTGGTACTGGGGGATTGGCTTCGGGCCTGGTACAGGGGGATGGAGCCTCGAACCTGGTACTGGGGGATTGGCTTCGGGCCTGGTACAGGGGGATGGAGCCTCGAACCTGGTACTGGGGGATTGGCTTCGGGCCTGGTACAGGGGGATGGAGCCTCAGGCTTGGTACTGGGGGATTGGCTTCGGGCCTGGTACAGGGGGATGGAGCCTCGAACCTGGTACTGGGGGATGGAGTCGCGGGCCTGGTACTGGGGGATGGAGCCTCGAACCTGGTACTGGGGGATGGAGCCTCGGGCCTGGTACAGGGGGATGGAGCCTCGAACCTGGTACTGGGGGATGGAGTCTCGGGCCTGGTACTGCGTGGTTGGGCTTCGGGCCTGGTACTGGACTGTTTCTCTCTGCCTGCTTTTGTCGACTCCCCTTTGTTCCCTTCCACAGGCCCCAGTACAGAAGTCGGACGCCTGGGTGGACGAATTCTCCACAGGCCAGCACCCCTCTCCGGACACAGAGTATCAGCACGCAAAGGCTGCCGTCGAGGTGAGCCCTTCTCTCCAGCGCTCCCTGCCCCCTGATGCACCCCAGGGGCTACACCGAGCAGGAAAGGCCCAGGCTCTATCCCCGGCCTGCGATCTCACCCGGGGTGCAGTGTCTGGGCCACGGTGCCTTAATCGGCCAGCTAAAAGTGCATGGCCAGTGGTGGGGGCTAATGGGTGAGGACAGGATCTGAGCTCGGGGGGGGGGGCCTCCAACAACAACAACTTGTATTTATATAGCGCCTTTAACGTAATAAAACGTCCCAAGGCGCCTCACAGGAGCGTTACCCCCAAAAAAAACAAATTTGACACCAAGCCACATGAGATGTTAGGGCCGATGACCAAAAACTTGGTCAAAAAGGTAGGTTTTAAGGAGGGTCTTAAAGGAGAAAAGAAAAGTGGAGAGGCGGAGAAATTTAGGGAGGGAATTCCAGAGCTTAGGACCTTGGCAGCAGAAGGCATGCCACCAATGGTGGCGCATTTAATGTCAGGGCTGTTCAAAAAGGCCAGAATAGGCGGAGTGCAGAGGTCATGGGGGGTTATAGGGCTGGAGGAGATTACAGAGATGGGCAAGAGGCGAGGCCATTTGGAGGGATTTGAAAACCAGGGTGAGAATTTTGAAAGCAAGGCATTGCTTAACCGGGAGCCAGTGTAGGGCAGCGAGCACGGGAGAGATGGGTGAGCGGGACTTGGTGCAGGTTAGGACACGGGCAGCCGAGTTTTGTATGACCTCAAGTTCAGGGAGGCCAGCCGGGAGTGCGTTGCAATAGTTAAGTCTAGAGGTGACAAAGGCTTTACATAGAAACATAGAAGACAGGAGCAGCAGTAGGCCATTCGGCCCCTCGAGCCTGCTCCGCCATTCCATGAGACCATGGCTGATCATCCAAATTCCTGTCCCTGCCTGATCACCCTGTCCCTGCCTTCTCCCCATATCCCTTGATCCCTTTAACCTTAAGAAATATATCCAACTCCTTCTTGAATATATTTAATGAATTGGCCTCTACTGCCTTCTGTGGTAGAGAATTCCACAGGTTCACCACTCTCTGGGTGAAGAAATTCCTCCTCATCTCTGTCCTAAATGGCTTACCCCTTATCATTAGACTGTGACCCCTGGTTCTGGACTCCCTGACCATCGGGAACATCCTTCCTGCATTTAGTCTGTCCAGTCCTGTCAGAATTTTATAAGTTTCAATGAGATCCCCTCTCGTTCTTCTAAACTCCAGCGAGTACAAGCCCAATCGACCCAATCTCTCTTCATACGTCATTCCTGCCATCCCAGGTATCAGTCTGGTGAATCTTCGCTGCACTCCTTCCATGGCAAGAACATCCCTCCTTAGATAAGGCGACCAAAACTGCACACAATACTCAAGATGTGGTCTCACCAAGGCCCTGTACAACTGCAGCAAGACATCCTTGTTCCTGTACTCAAACCCTCTCGCTACAAAGGCCAACATACCATTTGCCTTCTTAACCGCCTGCTGCACCTGCATGCTTACCTTCAGCGACTGGTGCACAAGGACACCCAGGTCTCGTTGCACTTCCCCTTCTCCCAGTCTATTGCCATTCAGATAATAATCTGCCTTCCTGTTTTTGACACCAAAGTGGATAACCTCGCATTTATCCATGTTATATTGCATCTGCCATGCTTCTGCCCAATCACCCAACCTGTCCAAATCATCCTGGAGTTTCTCATCGTCCTCCTCACAGCACACACACCCACCCAGCTTTGTATCCTTCCCCCTCTTATTGAGAGTCAGCGAGTCGCCTGGGAAAGGGGGCTTGAATGTTCCTTGTGAAGCGAATACTGACCTTTCTCTCTCTCTCTCTCTCTCTCTCTCTGTCTTCTCCTGATTGCCAGTCGGATGTGGATTTCTGGGATAAACTGCAGGCGGAATGGGAGGAGATGGCTCAGAGAGATGCCGAGACCCATCCCTGGCTCTCCGAATTCGACCAGGTCCTGGCTTCATCCTATGATAAGGTGCGTGGGCTTCTGACCCTCCAAAAATCTCCCCACGGCCAAGACCGCCCACTTCCACCTTTCATGGGATGTGGGCGTCGCTGGCAAGGCCAGCATTTACTGCCCATCCCTAATTGCCCTTGAGAAGGTGGTGGTGAGCCGCCGCCTTGAACCGCTGCAGTCCGTGTGGTGAAGATGTTCCCACGGTGCTGTTAGGGAGGGAGATCCAGGATTTTGACCCAGCAACGATGAAGGATCGGCCGATATATTTCCAAGTCAGGATGGTGTGTGACTTGGAGAGGAACTTGGAGGTGGCGGTGTTCCCATGCGCCTGCTGCCCTTGTCCTTCTAGGTGGAAGAGTTCACGGGTTTGGGAGGTGCTGCCGAAGAAGCCTTGGCGAGTTGCTGCAGTGCATCTTGTAGATGGTACACACTGTAGCCACGGCACGCCGGTGGTGGAGGGAGTGCATGTTTAAGGTGGTGGATGGGGTGCCACTCGCCACAGAATACCCAGCCTCTGACCTGCTCTTGCACCCACAGTATTTGTGTGGCTGGTCCAGGTAAGTTTCTGTTCAATGGTGACCCCCCCCCAGGATGTTGATGGTGGGGGATTCATTGCCATTGAATGTCAAGGGGAGGCGGTTAGATGCTCCCTTGTTGGAGATGGTCATTGCCTGGAACTTGTGTGTTCTGTCACTTATCGGCCCAAGCCTTTGTAACATCGCCCCTCTCCACCTCTGCCTCAACCGATCTGCTGATGAAATCCTCGTGCGTGCTCTTTGTCACCTCCAGACTCGACTATACCAACGTTCTCCTGGCTTGCCTCCCATCTTTCACCCTCCGTAAACTCAGCTCATCCGAAACTCTGCTGCCCCATATCCTAACTCGCTCCAAGTCCCGTTCACCCATTACACCACCCCCCCCCCGTGCTCGCTGACCTACACCGGCTCCTAGTCCGGCAACGCCTTGATTTGAAAATTCTCCATCCTCGTGTTCAAATCCCTCCATGGCCTCGCCCCTTCCCTATCACTGTAACCTCCTCCAACCCTCCAACCCTGGCCTCTTGTGCATCCCCGATTTTCATCACAGGCGGCCGTGCCTTCAGCTGCCCAGGCCCTAAGCTCTGAATTCCCTGCCTAAACCTCTCCGCGCCTCTACCTCTCTCTCCTCCTTTCAGACGCTCCTTCATACCTACTTCTTTGACCAAGCTTTTGGTCACCTGCCCTAATTTCTTCCATTAGCATTTTCAGGACCGATATCGATAGGTTTTTAATCTAATACCTTCTTATCTGTCCCAGTGTCAAATTCTGCTTGATAACGCTCCTGTGAAGATCCTTGGGATGTTTCACTATGTTAAAGGCGCTATATATATATACGCAAGTTGTTGTTGTTTCTGTGCCCCTCACTGGTGACTCCACTCTCCCCACCCCACTTACCATAGGAACAAGAGGAGGCCATTCAGCCCCTCGAGCCTGCTCCGCCATTTGATCAGATCGAGGCTGATCTGCGCCTCATATTCATTTGCCCGCCTTTGCCCCATCTCCCTCGATACCCTTACCCAACAGAACTCTATCGCTAACAGTCTTGAAAACACTAATGGACCCCCCTGGCATCGATAGCCTTTTGTGCGAGGGAGTTCCAGATTTCCACTACCCTTTGTGTGAAGAAGTGCTTGATTAGAAGGGCACACGGTGGCATAGTGGTTAGCACTGTTGCCTCACAGCGCCAGGGACCCGGGTTCGAATCCGGCCTCGGGCGACTGTCTGTGTGGAGTTTGCACATTCTCCCCGTGTTTGCGTGGGTTTCCTCTGGGTGCTCCGGTTTCCTCCCACAGTCCAAAGATGTGCGGGTTAGGATGATTGGCTATGATAAATTGACCCTTAGTGTTAGGGGGATTAAATACGTGGGGTTACGGGGATAGGGTGGGATATGTGTTGGTGTAGGGGTTACGGGGATCGGGTGGGATATGTGTCGGTGCAGGCTCGATGGGCCGAAATGGCCTCAATCACAAAATCACAGAAACCCCACAGTGCAGATAAAGTACAGTACTGCCAGTTGAGGGTAATGCAATGCAATGCCTACCAGCAGCGTGGGAGACACACAGTATCCCTGTAAAACACCATGGGCTAGAAATTGACTTGGGGCGGCCAGCTCGCTTGCGCCCAGAAATTACCGCTGCGCGCGGAGCCAATTGCGCCCGCCGGAAATTCACTTTCAGCGCCCCAAGTCGAAGCCGGCCGCAAAGCAAGGGTTTCGGCGCCCCCGCTTGGGGCGCTGAAACTGAATATCGGCACGCTAAGTGCCGCAGCGCCACCCGCTGCGGAGCGGCAGGCTGCGGTACTGCAGGCCTTCCTCCCTCTCTTAAGGAGGAGGTGCCTGCAACAGCGCGATCGCCGCTCGCTAGTGCCGGCAAATGAGCCCGGCACCACGGAGAAGTGCCGGGCTCCCGGAAAACAGCCGGCAATGCCGCGGGGGGGGGGGGTGGAGTGGAGGAGGCCGGGGAAGGAGGTGCAGGCAGGCGGCCACCGAAAAAGCGGCCGGCCGCACATCCGCCTTAACTCGCCCCACTACCGCATCAGGTAGGCCCCGTTTTCTGGTCGCTGTTTGCGGCCGCCGCGGAAGAGGCAGCCGCAACTCAATATGGCGGTCGGGCCGGTAGCGGGGCGGTAGCGGGGCACTGCGCACACCGATGACGTCATCAGTGGCGGCGCAGCGCTACTGGCTAACGCCACCATTACCGCACTGCTGAATATCGGGGAAAGTTTAGCAAGTGGCGCAAAAGCCCTCTTTGGGCGAAAACTGGGCGCAAAGCCAACCGAATTTCTAGGCCCATCCCTGTTGTGTCCGTGTGTTACTAGAGACACTGAAGACAGGAGTTGGTTTCACAGGTGTTTACTAAACAAAGTCTGGAGGGGAACTAACTGATACAACACAATATACAGGCTTATATAGCCCGAGTGGCCATTACCGGCATTACAGTACACAGGGGGCTCTTAAAGGCACATACACTACAATTCCTCCCCTTTTAGCCAACCAGTACATAATATTTTAAGTTATCATTAATTACATGTTACAAGAAAAATAATCTACACATTGCTGCAGTTAATCAATTATAAGTCAGTCTCTCTGGAGGCTTCCTGACTCGGTCCGGATAACACCTCGGTGGTGTAGTAGTTTCTGGTGGTGTAGTAGGTTCTTTTGGCAAGGCTGATTCGGCTTGAATGCCAGTGTCTGGTTCATCGGTTTCCAGTATCACCGGATCGGAGGTAGATACTATGGGTATCTCTACTTCATCATTAGGCGTATAGAGTTGTGGTGTAGGTTGTCCCTTTTCGGATGACCCTATGATTTGGTCAGCATGGCGCCTTATTATGCTTTCTCCGATGTCCACGGTATACATCAGCGGTCCTAGTCGTGTGCAAATAGTTCCAGGCTGCCATTTCTTGGTACGGTAGTCCCGGGCCAAAACTTGTTGACCTATCTGGAAGGTTCTAGTTGGCCTTTCATTCATGCCTTGAAATTGCCGGCTCTCCACGTCCCTTCTGATGTTTGGCTTGATCAAATCCAGCCGGCATCTTAGGCTTCTATTGAAGAACATCATGGCGGGAGTTTGGTTTGTAACCATATGTGTTGCATTCCTGTTTGCAAACAAGAAGTTATCCACCTTATGCTGAAGTTTTATGTCTTCATTACCCACGGCCTTCTTGAAGGTCTGGACAAACCTTTCAGCCAATCCATTTGTGGCGGGATGGTATGGGGCGGATGGGTAGTGCTTAACCCCATTGTTTTTTAAGAACTTCCTGAATTCTTCGGACACAAATTGCGGTCCATTATCAGAACAGATCTGTTCAGGCAGCCCATTCCTGGCAAATATGGTCCTTAATACTGTGATGGTTTTTTCCGTGGTGGTGGAGGACATCTTTATTACCTCCGGCCACTTGGAGTGTGCATCAACCGCGATTAAGAACATTGAGTCCATAAATGGACCAGCAAAGTCGATGTGTACCCTTTGCCAGGGAGATGAGGGCCACTCCCATGGATGTAGAGGGGCTTGTGGTGGAGCGTTTTGGACCTTCTGGCATCCTAGGCAGCTCTTGGTCATTTCTTCGATGTCTCCATCGATACCTGGCCACCATACAAACGCCCTGGCTAGGTTCTTCATTTTCACTCCACCCAGATGCCCCTCGTGAAGCTCCTTTAGAACTTTATCCTGGAGTTTGGGTGGAATCACCACTCTGGATCCACACATCAAGGTTCCTCGGCACACTGACAGCTGTTCTCTTCTTTGTGAGAATGCTGGCAACAGTGGTTCACCATGTGCTGGCCATCCCTTCACTGTTAAATCGTAGACTCGTGAGAGAGTCGGGTCATTTCTAGTTTCCCTTTCAATGGCAGAATTTGTTACTGGTAGACATTCGACTATGGTAGAGTGGAAAATCTCCACTGGGTCTACGGTAGGTGCTTCTTCTACCGTTAGCAACGGTAGGCGCGATAAACCGTCAGCATTCCCATGCTGTTTTGATCCTTTGTATTCTATGTTATATTGGTGTGCCCCTAGGAAAAGGGACCACCTCTGTAGCCTTTACGCTGTCATAATGGGAACACCCTTTTTAGGGTTGAATATGGAGACGAGGGGTTGATGGTCAGTCAACAAGGTAAATTTTTGTCTGTGTAGGTAATGGTTGAATTTCTTCACTCCCCATACCAGGCTGAGTGCTTCCCTGTCGATTTGGGCATAGTTACGCTCAGCTGAGTTCAATGAGCGTGACGCAAAAGCTATCGGCCGTTCCGAGCCATCAGGGAATTTATGCGATAATACTGCTCCTACGCTGTAAGGGGATGCATCGCACGCCAGTCTGATTGGCAGCGATGGGTTGTAATGAGCCAAAACTTCTTTGGACGTGATTAAGTCTTTGCATTTATGGAAGGCACGTTTACAGTCTTCGCTCCATTTCCAAATTACTCCTGTTTGTAGCAGTTCATTAAGAGGGTGCAGAACAGTTGACAAGTTCGGTAAAAATTTATGATAGTAATTTATTAATCCCAGGAACGACCTTAATTGTGAAACATTTTCAGGTGCTGGGGCTTTTATGACCGCTTCAATTTTTTCAGGTGACTTATGCAACCCTTCCTTATTAATTATGTGGCCACAATATGATATTTGATTCTGGAAAAATTCGCACTTGGGGCGATTTGCTCGTAGGCCCCGTTCTCTCAGCCTAGTGAGCACCTGCTCCAAATTGGCACGGTGCTCGTTGTCGTTTTCTCCTGTTACAAGGATGTCGTCTAGGTAGCATTGAGTCCCCGGAATCCCTTGGAGGACTTGCTCCATAGCTCTTTGCCAGATAGCTGGAGCGGATGCTACTCCGAAAACCAGTCGATTGTACTGGTACAGGCCTTTGTGTGTATTTATCGTGAGATACTTTTTAGAGGCCTCTTCAACCTCCATCTGTAGATATGCCTGTGCCAAGTCAATTTTGGTGAAACGTTTCCCTCCGGATAGTGAGGCGAAAATATCTTCTATCCTCGGAAGAGGATACTGTACCGTGTGAAGGACCGGGTTTACAGTCACCTTGAAGTCTCCACAGATGTGAATTTTTCTCTGTTCTTCAGATTTATCATTATTCAATGTTTTCTTCATGACTGGGACGATGGGTGTTGCCCACTCGCTCCAATCTATTTTGGATAATACGCCTGCCTTTTCCAAATTCTCCAGCTCTGCCTCGACTGCTGGACGAATTGCGTATGGCACCGGTCTTGCCTTAAAAAACTTGGGAATTGCCGCATCTTCCACTTTTATTGAGGCGGTGATGCCTTTCAAGGTTCCTAGTTTCTCTTGAAACACTTCTTTGGCGTTGGCCAAGATGTCTTTTAATCGTTCAGGTATGACGTCATCATCGTTTTTTTCCTTACTGGTCACCGTCAGTGCCTGAATGGAGTGCCAGTCTATAGGTATCTTCCTGATCCATTCACGTCCCAACAGCGGTGGACCACCATCTTGTAGAACGTATAAATACAACTTTTGTATTTCCTTGCCGTTGTATACAACAGGCACCCTTATTTTTCCTTTGGGGTATACTTTCTGCCCCGTATATGTTTTCAAGATAACGGATGTGTCTTTTAAAGGTATATGCGGGAATAGCCGCTCGTAATCCCGTCGATTTATGACGGTCAGAGCTGATCCTGTATCTAGCTCCATTTTAACTGGGGACCCTGCTATCGTGAGGGTAACCCAAATGGTCTGGTAATCTTCTTTGGCAATTACATTATGTAATTTGAGACAGCTCAGTCTCTTGTTTTCGGAGTCGCTATCGCTCTTCTGGTCTTTGGAGCTACTGTCCGTCATCATTTGTACCTTTCTGTACTTTTCTTTATTGATTTTTTTTTCTTGTCCGTGGATTTTTTTTGTCCAGATCGGCATACCCGTGCAATGTGTCCAATCTTTCCGCATTGCCTGCATGCTTTGTCCTTGAACCAGCAGTCCCTCTGGTCATGGGTGGATCTGCCGCAGCGATAACATCTCTCGAAACCCTGTGTCATTTCATGGGTGCCGAAGTCCTGTGTCTTTTGTTGTATCTCTGCAGCTCCTCTTGCGGCTGCTTCGTATGATACAGCCATACTGAAAGCCTTGTCCAGTGTTAAATCTTTCTCAGAAAGCAGCCTTTTCTGTGTTCCTTCACTTAGGAGACCGCAGACGAATTTGTCTCGAAGAGAATCTGCCAGTCCTGCCCCGAATTGGCAGTGCTTTGATAGCTTTCTTAATTCGGTGAGGTAATCAGCGTTACTTTCATTCTTGTGTTGATTCCTCTTTAAGAATTTGAATCGTTCCGCTATCAGCAGCGGTGTTGGGTTTAAGTGCTCCTGTAGGGTATCAACAATTTCTTTAAAATTCTTGTCCTTTGGTTTGGCTGGAGTGATTAAGTTTCGTAACAGCCGGTATGTCTTTGCGCCCATTAGATTTAGAAGTACTGACGCTTTTTTTTCATTTTCTATTCCATTTGCGGTGCAATATACCTCCACTCTTTCCTCATATGTGGTCCAATCCTCTATATCGTTATCAAAAGCATCAATATTGCCAGACTTAGGCATCCTGGAAAAAAAATGGCGCTTCCTGCGCTTTTCTTTCTTTTCTGCAGAAAAGATATGGCGCTTCCCCGCCGCTGCTGCCGATGACAATGCTGTTTTCCGCGGGTTTCCCTTTTTATTTATTTATTTACAGGTGGAGACTCGTTCCCGCCGGACTCTCTCTCTAGGCCTGAATGCCGACCTGCTTGCAGCGCCGGCCGTCTCCCGAGTGCTCCCTCCCCGTCTGTTACTGCTTGCCTCCGCCTTCGCTGCTTGGCCTAGCTGCAGAGCCAGCCGCTGGAGCCCCAGCCCGACGCCCAGGAAGGATTATTGCAGTACCTGCCACCAGCTCGGCTAGCTGGTGAAACCACAGCTTATTCTTTTTCTTGCTTTCCTTCGAATTTGGACGCCAGAGGAATCGATGTCCTTGAGGTGCTGCCGAATTGCAGGTAAGTCCGTTTCCAATTCTTCGCCACTGTTGTGTCCGTGTGTTAATAGAGACACTGAAGACAGGAGTTGGTTTCACAGGTGTTTACTAAACAAAGTCTGGAGGGGAACTAACTGATACAACACAATATACAGGCTTATATAGCCCGAGTGGCTATTACCGGCATTATAGTACACAGGGGGCTCTTAAAGGCACATACACTACAATCACCCCTGAATGGCCTAGCTCTAATTTAAAGGTAATTAAAAACCGGAAAAGCTGGAAATACTCAGCAGGCCAGGCAGCATCTGTGGCGGGAGAAGCAGAGTTGAGGTTTCTTCTGGTCGATGACCTTTCGTCAGAAAAGAGTTGGAACACAAAACAGTTACGTGGAGAGACTGGAGAAGCAGGGGTTGTTCTCCTCAGAGCAGGGAAACATAGAAGATAGGAGCAGGAGTAGGCCATTCGGCCCCTCGAGCCTGCTCCGCCATTCAATGCGATCATGGCTGATCATCCAAATTCAGTACCCGGTCCCTGCTTTCTCCCCATATCCCTTGATCCCTTTAGCCTTAAGAAATATATCTAACTCCTTCTTGAATATATTTAATGAATTGGCCTCTACTGCCTTCTGTGGTAGAGAATTCCACAGGTTCATCACTCTCTGGGCGAAGAAATTCCTCCTCATCTCAGCCCTAAATGGCTTACCCCTTATCCTTAGACTGTGACCCCTGGTTCTGGACTCCCCGACCATCAGGAACATCCTTCCTGCATCTAGTTTGTCCAGTCCTGTTAGAATTTTATAAGCTTCAATGAGATCCCCTCTCATTCTTCTGAACTCCAGCGAGTACAAGCCTTATCGACCTAATCTCTCCTCATACGTCATTCCTGCCATCCCAGGTATCAGTCTGGTGAATCTTTGCTGCACTCCCTCCATGGCAAGAACATCCTTCCTCAGATAAGGCAACCAAAACTGCACACAATACTCAAGATGTGGTCTCACCAAGGCCCTGTACAACTGCAGCAAGACATCCTTGTTCCTGTACTCAAACCCTCTCGCTACGAAGGCCAACATACCATTTGCCTTCTTAACCGCCTGCTGCACCTGCATGCTTACCTTCAGCGACTGGTGCACAAGGACACCCAGGTCTCGTTGCACTTCCCCTTTTCCCAATCTATTGCCGTTCAGATAATAATCTGCCTTCTTGTTTTTGACACCAAAGTGGATAAGCTCGCATTTATCCACGTTATACTGCATCTGCCATGCTTCTGCCCAATCACCCAACCTGTCCAAACCTCCTCACAGCACACACGCCCACCCAGCTTTGTGTCGTCTGCAAACTGGCTGGAAGGGGCAATAACCAGAGGGCACAGATTGAAAGTGATTGGCAAAAGAACCAGAGGTGAGATGAGGGAAAGCTTTTTTCCACAACGTGTGGTTAGGATTTGGAATGCACTGCCTGATAGGGTGGTGGATACAGATTCTCAGTAGTAGCCTTCGAAAGGGAATTGGATAAATGCTAAAAGAAGAAAATACAGGAAACTTTCTGGTATCCGGCACTGATGGGACCGAGCTGGTGCCGTACCATCAAAACTGCCGTAGAAACCAGCGCTAATGTTAAAACATACGGAGCTTTTGCGCGCCGTGTGAATCAACAAACCCTGTTGCTTAGCAACAGCTTCAAAACAGTCGGCCGCAGCTTAAAAGCATCTCTGTAGCTAAGCAACAGCTTCAGCTAGACCTTGCAGAGCCTGACTGGGGGAAAAAAAAGCAACGAGAAGTAAAAAAAAACTTATAGGAAACGGCTCCTGAATTTTGCAGGTAGATAGAGCTTTCCGGACATTTAACCTCCGGTTAAACGAAAGTTTCCTGTAATTACAGGGATATGGGGAAAGAGTGGAACTAACTGGATTGCTCTTCGAAAGAGCTGGCACAGATTCGATGGGCGAATGGCCTTCTCTGCTGTACTAGTCTATGAATGGGTTGTGTATATTGGAACTTCAATGGGCACTGAGTGTTAGTGAATATTCACAGGATAAATCCCTCCCATATCAGTGTAATTAACGTTTCTGCCTCTGTTCCATTTAAGAAAAATCTACCATAGCAAATGTATATACAGTATTCCCAACACCATCCCCTCTGTATTCCCCTTTACATTATGAGGACAGGTTGCATAAACTAGGCTTGATTACCCTTGAGTATGGCAGATCTAATTCAGGTGTTTAAGATGATTAAAGGAGTTGATCGCGTAGATAGAAACTGGTTCCTCTGGTAATGGGAGGCCAGAACAAGGGGCACAACCTTAAAATGAGTTCCGACGAATGGTCATCGACCTGAAACGTTGACTCGGTTTCTCGCTTCACAGATGCTGCCTGACCTGCTGAGTATCTCCAGCATTTTCTGTTTTTATTACCTTAAAATTAGTGTTAGGCTGTTCAGGGGTGATGTCAGGGAGCACTTCTACACACAAAGGCTAGTGGAAATCTGGAACTCTCTTCCCCCAAAAGGCTGGGGAGGTTTGAATGGCGCAACAGGCTCAAGGGGCTAAACGGGCCTACTCCGTTCCGATGGCGACAGGCTCGAGGAGGCTGAATGGACCTATTCCTGTTTCTAAGTAAACAGGCTCGAGTGGGCTGAACGGGCCTACTCCTATTCCTGTGTAAACAGGTGCGAAGGGGACTGAACGGGCCTACTCCTGTTCCTATGGCGACAGGCTCGAGTGGGCTGAACGGGCCTACTCCTGTTCCTGTGTAAACCGGCTCGAAGGGGACTGAACGGGCCTACTCCTGTTCCTGTGGCGACAGGCTCGAGTGGGCTGAACGGGCCTACTCCTGTTCCTGTGTAAACAGGCTCGAAGGGGACTGAACGGGCCTACTCCTGTTCCTGTGGCGACAGGCTCGAGTGGGCTGAACGGGCCTAGTCCTATTCCTGTGTAAACAGGTGCGAAGGGGACTGAACGGGCCTACTCCTGTTCCTATGGCGACAGGCTCGAGTGGGCTGAACGGGCCTACTCCTATTCCTGTGTAAACAGGTGCGAAGGGGACTGAACGGGCCTACTCCTGTTCCTATGGCGACAGGCTCGAGTGGGCTGAACGGGCCTACTCCGTTCCGATGGCGACAGGCTCGAGGAGGCTGAATAGACCTACTCCTGTTTCTGTGTAAACAGGCTCGAGTGGGCTGAACGGGCCTACCCCTGTTCCTGTGTAAACAGGCTCAAGTGGGCTGAACGGGCCTACTCCTATTCCTGTGTAAACCGGCTCGAAGGGGACTGAACGGGCCTACTCCTGTTCCTATGGCGACAGGCTCGAGTGGGCTGAACGGGCCTACTCCGTTCCGATGGTGACAGGCTCGAGGAGGCTGAATGGACCTACTCCTGTTCCTGTGTAAACAGGCTCGAGGAGGCTGAATGGACCTACTCCTGTTCCTGTGTAAACAGGCTCGAAGGGGACTGAACGGGCCTACTCCTGTTCCTATGGCGACAGGCTCGAGGAGGCTGAATGGACCTACTCCTGTTTCTGTGTAAACAGGCTTGAGTGGGCTGAACGGGCCTACTCCTATTCCTGTGTAAACAGGTGCGAAGGGGACTGAACGGGCCTACTCCTGTTTCTGTGTAAACAGGCTCGAGTGGGCTGAACGGGCCTACTCCTATTCCTGTGTAAACAGGTGCGAAGGGGATTGAACGGGCCTACTCCTGTTCCTATGGCGACAGGCTCGAGTGGGCTGAACGGGCCTACTCCGTTCCGATGGCGACAGGCTCGAGGAGGCTGAATGGACCTACTCCTGTTCCTGTGTAAACAGGCTCGAGGAGGCTGAACGGGCCTACTCCTGTTCCTGTGTAAACCGGCTCGAAGGGGACTGAACGGGCCTACTCCTGTTCCTATGGCGACAGGCTCGAGGAGGCTGAATGGACCTACTCCTGTTTCTGTGTAAACAGGCTCGAGTGGGCTGAACGGGCCTACTCCTATTCCTGTGTAAACAGGTGCGAAGGGGACTGAACGGGCCTACTCCTGTTCCTATGGCGACAGGCTCGAGTGGGCTGAACGGGCCTACTCCTGTTACTGTGTAAAGCGGCTCGAGTGGGCTGAACGGGCCTACTCCTGTTCCTGTGTAAACCGGCTCGAGTGGGCTGAACGGGCCTACTCCTGTTCCTGTGTAAACAGGCGCAAAGGGGACTGAACAGGCCTTAGTCTGCCCTTGCAGCGCGTTCCTATGCAGAGCTAGACAGGTAGCTAACAACTTGATATCTTCCCATAAAAATCACAAGGCTTGACTTTTCTTGTAAACTTTACTGAAAGATTCTTATTGTGAAACTGAAATACAACACAGAAATGGAAGCACACATTAGTACACAAGCACATAACTGATATACATACATAAATTTAGGTAAGCCTGAGCAACACAGTACATTTGGCATGTAACTTACCAAAACACGTGGAAACACAGCTTACTGTGAATATACATTTAGCAAACTGAAAGGCATTCTCTTACATTCACTTTAAATTAGCCCTGTACATAGTGCATCAAATACAGCTACAAGTTAACCAGCTAGACAGAGAGCGAGCACTTCACGGCTAGCTGTGTAAGTTTGCTTACAGAGAAAAGCTACAAACTAAACATTTTCTGCAAAATATAGTGTACACTACTCATCTATAACATTCTCAAGTACTTACAGACAAATAGTGTCCAAGGCCGGAGCGTAACAAGAAAATAACTTCCCAGACCATGTGTGGCTGCAGGTCTGTGATATACAGTAGTTTACTTTACTGCACTTTACTGCACTTGCTAGGTACCAAATATCCACTAGGTGGTGGCACACAATGGAAATCGACCCAAATTACTCAAACCCCTGAATTAACTGGAAAACTAACATAAATTCCTAAAGGAAGGCAGCACAGGCCTACTCCTGTTCCTATGGCGACAGGCTCGAGTGGGCTGAACGGGCCTACTCCTGTTCCTGTGTAAACAGGCTCGAGTGGGCTGAACGGGCCTACTCCTGTTACTGTGTAAACAGGCTCGAAGGGGGCTGAATGGACCTACTTCTGTTCCTGTGGCGACAGGCTCGAGTGGGCTGAATGGGCCTACTCCTGTTCCTGTGTAAACAGGCTTGAGTGGGCTGAACGGGCCTACTCCTGTTCCTGTGTAAACAGGCTCGAAGGGGGCTGAATGGACCTACTCCTGTTCCTGTGTAAACAAGCTCGAGTGGGCCGAATGGGCCTACTCCTGTTCATGTGTAAACAGGTTTGAAGGGGACTGAACGGGCCTACTATTGTTCCTATGGCGACAGGCTCGAGTGGGCCGAACGGGCCTACTCCTGTTCCTGTGTAAATAGGCTCGAAGGGGACTGAACAGGCCTACTCCTGTTCCTATGGCGACAGGCTCGAAGGGGGCTGAATGAACCTACTCCTGTTCCTGTATAAACAGGCTCGAAGGGGACTGAACGGGCCTACTCCTGTTCCTATGGCGACAGGCTCGAAGGGGGCTGAACGAGCCTACTCCTGTTCCTGTATAAACAGGCTCGAAGGGGACTGAACGGGCCTACTCCTGTTCCTGTGTAAACAGGCTCGAGTGGGCTGAATGGACCTACTCCTGTTCCTATGGCAACAGGCTCGAGTGGGCCGAACGGGCCTACTCCTGTTCCTGTATAAACAGGCTCGAAGGGGACTGAACGGGCCTACTCCTGTTCCTATGCCGACAGGCTCGAAGGGG
This sequence comes from Somniosus microcephalus, assembly GCF_052327205.1. Taxonomy (NCBI): domain Eukaryota; kingdom Metazoa; phylum Chordata; class Chondrichthyes; order Squaliformes; family Somniosidae; genus Somniosus; species Somniosus microcephalus. The sequence goes on along the minus strand of NW_028225181.1, from coordinate 20,670,160 downwards.
ACTGAACGGGCCTACTCCTGTTCCTATGGCGACAGGCTCGAAGGGGACTGAACGAGCCTACTCCTGTTCCTATGGCGACAGGCTCGAGGGGGCTAAATAGGCCTACTCCTGTTCTGATGTTCCTTGAGATAACGGCCAGCTGTACTATTCGCCCTATTTCATTGCTTCCTTCGGTTCTGCCTTCCCCGCTCAGGGTTACAAGTTTGAGGAGGAGAATCCGATGAAGGAGCACCCACACCCCTACGAGGAGGGCCTGCGGAGACTGCAGGAGGGAGACCTTCCCAACGCGGTGCTGCTCTTTGAGGCTGCTGTGCAACAAGACAACCAACACATGGAGGTGAGGCAAAGATGGAGGGTGCGGGGCAGGGAGGGAAACAACTCGAATTTCTATTGCGCCTTCCATAACCTTGGGATGTCCCATAGGGCTTTACAGTCAATTTTTTTGAAGTCCAGTCACTGTTGTCATGTAGGAAACGTGGCAGCCAATTTGCGCATAATAATCTCCGACAAACAGCCAATGTGATAATGACAAGGTCATCTGTTTATTAGTGCACTGCCCGTCTGACACAGCAGTGCTCCCTCAGTGCTGCCCCTCCAACAGTGCAGCACTCCCTCAGTATTTCCCCTCTGACAGTACAGCGCTCCCTCAGTACTGCCCCTCCAACAGTACAGCAGTCCCTCAGTACTGCCCCTCCGGCAATGCAGCGCTCCCTAAGTACTGCCCCTCTGGCAGTGCAGTGCTCTCTCAGTACTGCCCCTCCGACAGTGCAGCACTCCCTCAGTACTGCCCCTCCAGCAGTGCAGCGCTCCCTCAGTATTTCCCCTCTGACAGTACAGCGCTCCCTCAGTACTGCCCCTCCGACAGTGCAGCACTCCCTCAGTACTGCCCCTCCAGCAGTGCAGCGCTCCCTCAGTACTGCCCCTCCGACAGTGTAGCACTCCCTCAGTACTGCCCCTCCGACAGTGTAGCGCTCCCTCAGTACTGCCCCTCCGACAGTGCAGTGCTCCCTCAGTATTGCCCCTCCGACAGTGCGGCGCTCCCTCAGTATTGCCCCTCCGACAGTGTAGTACTCCCTCAGTACTGCCCCTCCGACAGTGTAGCGCTCCCTCAGTACTGCCCCTCCGACAGTGCAGTGCTTCCTCCGTATTGCCCCTCCGACAGTGCGGCGCTCCCTCAGTATTGCCTCTCCGACAGTGTAGCGCTCCCTCAGTACTGGACAACCGGGGAGTGCAGGGCCTGGGATTACGGGGCTCGAATCTCTGGCTTTGAGGCTCGAACCCACGATCTTTTGACTCGTGAAAGTGTACCTGGCGATCAGGGAAGGGCTGGGCATTTTAAGGCTGTTCTCGGGTTTATTTCCAGCACCTGTTTTTTAGCCTTTGATATTATGTCTCTTTGCCCCCTCAGGCCTGGCAGCGCCTGGGGACGACACAAGCAGAGAACGAGCAAGAGCATGCAGCCATCAGCGCTCTCCGCAGGTAAGGCCGAACGTCACGGTGGGGGTCACAGCCGGGTCAATCTTCCCCTGGGTAATGTAGAGGGAGCTCTGTATTGTACCTGCCCCGGGAGTGCTCGATGCTGACACTGGGTATAAAGTGGGGCTACACTGTCAGGGTAATGTAAAGGGAGCTCTGTATTGTACCTGCCCCAGGAGTGCTCGATGCTGACACTGGGTATAAAGTGGGGGTACACTGTCAGGGTAATGTAGAGGGAGCTCTGTATTGTACCTGCCCTGAAGTGCTCGATGCTGACACTGGGTATAAAGTGGGGGTACACTGTCAGGGTAATGTAGAGGGAGCTCTGTATTGTACCTGCCCTGGGAGCGCTCGATGCTGACAGTGGGTATAACGTGGGGGTACACTGTCAGGGTAATGTAGTGGGAGCTCTGTATAGTACCTGCCTTGGGAGTCCTCAATGCTGACACTGGGTATAAAGTGGGGGTACACTGTCAGGGTAATGTAGAGGGAGCTCTGTATTGTACCTGCCCCGGGAGCGCTCAATGCTGACCCAGGGTATAAAGTGGGGTACACTCTCGGGGTAATGTAGAGGGAGCTCTGTATTGTACCTTCCCCGGGAGTGCTCAATGCTGACCCAGGGTATAAAGTGGGGGTTCGCTGTCAGGGTAATGTAGTTGGAGCTCTGTATTGTACCTTCCCCGGGAGTGCTCGATGCTGACACTGGGTATAAAGTGGGGGTTCGCTATCAGGGTAATGTAGAGGGAGCTCTGTATTGTACCAGCCCCGGGAGTGCTCGATGCTGACACTGGGTATAAAGTGGGGGTACACTGTCAGGGTAATGTAGAGGGAGCTCTGTATTGTAACTGCCCTGGGAGAGCTCGATGCTGACACTGGGTATAAAGTGGGGGTACACTGTCAGGGTAATGTAGAGGGAGCTCTGTATTGTACCAGCCCTGGGAGCACTCGATGCTGACACTGGGTATAAAGTGGGGGTACACTGTCAGGGTAATGTAGAGGGAGCTCTGTATTGTAACTGCCCTGGGAGTGCTCGATGCTGACACTGGGTATAAAGTGGGGGTACACTGTCAGGGTAATGTAGAGGGAGCTCTGTATTGTACCAGCCCTGGGAGCACTCGATGCTGACACTGGGTATAAAGTGGGGGTACACTGTCAGGGTAATGTAGAGGGAGCTCTGTATTGTACCTGCCCCGGGAGTGCTCGATGCTGACACTGGGTATAAAGTGGGGGTACACTGTCAGGGTAATGTAGAGGGAGCTCTGTATTGTACCTGCCCTGCGAGTGCTCGATGCTGACACTGGGTATAAAGTGGGGGTACACTGTCAGGGTAATGTAGAGGGAGCTCTGTATTGTACCTGCCCTGGGAGTGCTCAATGCTGACACTGGAGGCTTGGATTGGAGTGTGTTTCAGCACAACCCTGTCCATGGCTCTGTGTTTTTAACCACCTCTTCCTGCTTTACCTCTTTTCCTTCTATCCCGTTCTTGATTACGTTTGTTTTCCAGGTGTCTGGAGTTGAAACCGGATAATCTAACAGCACTGATGGCACTCGCTGTGAGTTTCACCAACGAATCCCTACAGAAACAGGCCTGTGAGACGTTACGCGATTGGTTAAAGCACAACCCCAAGTTCTCGCATCTGGTGAAGGGCGAGGTGGACACATCACATGGCACGAAGACTTTTGGGTCTCTGCTCTCAGAGTAAGAGCAGGGAGAGCGAATTCAGTCCATCAAAGCCAACCCCTCTAGTCCCTTAACTCTCCCATCGAAGTCCTCCCTCTAGTCTCCTAACTCTCCCATCGAAGCCCATCCTTCTAGTCCCCTAACTCTCCCATCGAAGCCCATCCCTCTAGTCCCACAACTCTCCCATCGAAGCCCATCCCTCTGGTCCCCTAACTCTCCCATCGAAGCCCATCCCTCTAGTCCCCCAACTCTCCCATTAAAGACCATCCCTCTGGTCCCCTAACTCCCATCGAAGCCCATCCCTCTAGTCCCCTAACTCCCATCGAAGCCCATCCCTCCAGTCCCCTAACTCTCCCATTAAACCCATCCTTCTAGTCCCCTAACTCTCCCATCGAAGCCCATCCCTCTAGTCCCACAACTCTCCCATCGAAGCCCATCCCTCTGGTCCCCTAACTCTCCCATCGAAGCCCATCCCTCTAGTCCCCCAACTCTCCCATTAAAGACCATCCCTCTAGTCCCCTAACTCTCCCATTGAACCCATCCTTCTAGTCCCCTAACTCTCCCATCGAAGCCCATCCCTCTAGTCCCCCAACTGTCCCATCGAAGCCTCCCTCTAGCCCCCTAACTCTCCCATTGAAGCCCATCCTTCTAGTCCCCTAACCCTCCCATCGAAGCCCATCCTTCCAGTCCCCTAACTCTCCCATCGAAGCCCATCGTTCTAGTCCCCTAACTCTCCCATCGAAGCCCATCCCTCTAGTCCCCTAACTCTCCCATCGAAGCCCATCCCTCTAGTCCCCTAACACCCCCATTGAAGCCCATCCCTCTAGTCCCCTAACTCTCCCATCGAAGCCCATCCCTCTGGTCCCCTAACTCTCCCATCGAAGCCCATCCCTCTGGTCCCCTAACTCTCCCATCGAAGCCCATCCCTCTAGTCCCCTAGCTCTCCCATCGAAGCCCACCCCTCTAGTCCCCTAACTCTCCCATCGAAGCCCATCCCTCTAGTCCCCTAACTCTCCCATCGAAGCCCATCCCTCTAGTCCCCTAACTCTCCCATCGAAGCCCATCCCTCTGGTCCCCTAACTCTCCCATCGAAGCCCATCCTTCTAGTCCCCTAACTCTCCCATCGAAGCCCATCCCTCTAGTCCCCTAACTCTCCCATCGAAGCCCATCCCTCTAGTCCCCTAACTCTCCCATCGAAGCCCATCCCTCTAGTCCCCTAACTCTCCCATCGAAGCCCATCCCTCTAGTCACCCAATTCTCCCATCAAAGCTTCCCTCTAGTCCCCTAACTCCCATTGAGGCCCATCCCTCTAGTCCCCTAACTCTCCCATTGAGGCCCATCCCTCTAGTCCCCTAACTCTCCCATCGAAGCCCATCCCTCTAGTCCCCTAACTCTCCCATCGAAGCCCATCCCTCTAGTCCCCTAACTCTCCCATCGAAGCCCATCCCTCTAGTCCCCCAACTCTCCCATCGAAGCCCATCCCTCTAGTCCCCTAACTCTCCCATCGAAGCCCATCCTTCTAGTCCCCCAACTCTCCCATTGAAGCCCTCCCTCTAGTCGCCTAACTCTCCCATTGAGGCCCATCCCTCTAGTCCCCTAACCCTCCCATTGAAGCCCATCCCTCTAGTCCCCCAACGCTCCCATCGACGCCCATCTATCTAGTTCCCTAAGCCTTCCGTTGAAGCCCATCCCTCTCACCCCAAGCACTCTCACTGAAGCCCATCATTCTAGTCCCCGAATTCTCCCAACAAAGCCCATCCCTCGTGTCTCAAAATTCACCCTTCGAAGATCAGCCCTCTAGTCCCCCAACTCTCCCATCGAAGCCCATCCTTCTAGTCCCCTAACTCCCATCGAAGCCCATTCCTCTAGTCCCCTAACTCCCATCGAAGCCCTCCCTCTAGTCCCCTAACTCCCATCAAAGCCCTTCCCTCTAGTCCCCTAACACCCCCATTGAAGCCCATCTCTCTAGTCCCCTAACTCTCCCATCGAAGCCCATCCCTCTAGTCCCCAAACTCTCCCATCAAAGCCCATCCCTCTAGTCCCCTAACTCTCCCATCGAAGCCCTCCCTCTAGTCCCCAAACTCTCCCATCGAAGCCCATCCCTCTAGTCCCCAAACTCTCCCATCGAAGCCCATCCCTCTAGTCCCCTAACTCTCCCATCGAAGCCCATCCCTCTAGTCCCCTAACTCCCATCGAAGCCCATCCCTCTAGTCCCCTAACTCTCCCATCGAAGCCCATCCCTCTAGTCCCCTAACTCCCCCATTGAAGCCCATCCCTCTAGTCCCCTAACTCTCCCATCGAAGCCCATCCCTCTAGTCCCCTAACTCTCCCATTGAAGCCTCCCTCTAGTCCCCTAACTCTCCCATCGAAGCCCATCCCTCTAGTCCCCTAACTCTCCCATTGAAGCCTCCCTCTAGTCCCCTAACTCTCCCATCAAAGCCCTTCCCTCTAGTCCCCTAATACCCCCATTGAAGCCCATCTCTCTAGTCCCCTAACTCTCCCATCGAAGCCCATCCCTCTAGTTCCCTAACTCTCCCATTGAAGCCTCCCTCTAGTCCCCTAACTCTCCCATCAAAGCCCGTCCCTCTAATCCCCTAACACTCCCATTGAAGCCCATCTCTCTAGTCCCCTAACTCTCCCATCGAAGCCCATCCCTCTAGTCCCCAAACTCTCCCATCGAAGCCCATTCCTCTAGTCCCCTTACACTCCCATCAAAGCCCTTCCCTCTAGTCCCCTAATACCCCCATTGAAGCCCATTTCTCTAGTCCCCTAACTCTCCCATCGAAGCCCATCCCTCTAGTCCCCCAACTCTCCCATTGAAGCCTCCCTCTAGTCCCCTAACTCTCCCATCAAAGCCCTTCCCTCTAGTCCCCTAATACTCCCATCGAAGACCATCCCTCTAGTCCCCTAACTCTCCCGGATGCCCCTCTCGCACCTCACCCAGACGCTCTATTCTCCTTGTGTGAGCCCAGGCACAGAGTGAACATAATAATTAGGAACATTATTATGACTAGAGGGATGGGCTTCGATGGGAGAGTTAGGGGACTAGAGAGATGGGCTTCAATGGGGGTGTTAGGGGACTAGAGGGAAGGGCTTTGATGGGAGTGTAAGGGGACTAGAACATAATAATCTTCGCTGCACTCCCTCCATGACATTCTTGCCATGGAGGGAGTGCAGCGAAGATTCACCAGGCTGATACCTGGGATGGCAGGAATGACATATGAGGAGAGATTGTGTCGATTGGGCTTATACTCAATTCAATTCAATTCAAATCGCTTTATTGGCTTGACAAGGTACATCTTATGTTGCCAAAGCATCGAAAAACATTCATGGTTGTACACAAAAATACAGATCTATCCATACAGTGTACAAACAGATATATCCCTGAGTGTATAAATATACATTCATATAATTTTTATATACTCTTTTCTTATATTTAGTGGTTGTCCCTCTGTTTATGGCAAGCTGTAACATAGTGTGCCGCTAAGGTTACACAATTTCTCTCTTCCCCTAGTAGGTATGGGAGTTTTTGGTCGTCATTCAAATTTCTGAATTCCGGGCATATTTTTGTGAATTTTGGGTAGAAATTCTCCCTTATGCCCTGATATTTTCTACACGCTGTGAGGAAGTGCATCTCTGTCTCCACCACTCCCTGACTGCAGTGAGAGCATATCCTGTCCTCTCTTGGTAGCCGGGTCTGCCTGTGTCTACCTTTTTCGATCGCCAGGCTATGTTCACTAAGTCTGTACATTGTCAAGGTTTTTCTCATTTTGCTATCCTTTACCCTGGTCAGGTAATCAGCCATGTTGTATTGTCTGTTTAGGGCCAAGTAGCAATTGAGTTTGCTTTGGGTTTTTGTTGTTTCTGCCCAATATGACAGATATTTTTCCTTTTGCTTAGCGGCGATTGTGTTGGGTCGAATTCTTTGTGTTACGCTGTCACTGTCCTGGGGCTGGTTATTGTTAGTAGTTACTTCACTGAGTCCCAGGACTAGTTGACTGAGGGTATTCTTCTTTATGGTCCTCTCTTGGCATTTCAGGGCTTCGTAATGATAGCATTGGGGGTTGCTCATTTCTAGGTGTTTCCAAAATTTGGTGGCTCTTTTTTGGATAGTGATTATTAATGGATATTGGCCTAGTTCTGCCCTGCATGCATTGTTTACGGTTTTCCTTTGAGTCCGGAGGATACTTTTACAGAATTCTGCATGTAGGATCTCAATTGGATGTTTGTCCCATTTTGCAAATTCTTGTTGTGTTAGCGGTCCCCACACCTCACTGCCATAGAGTGCAATTGGTTCAATTACTGATTTGATCATTTTGAGCCAAATGCTAATTGGGATTTCTATTTGGATTGATTTTTTAATGGCATAGAAAGCCCTTCTTGCTTTCTCTTTCAGTTCATTCAGAGCCAGATGAAAATTTCCCGTAGAACTGATTTTTAAGCCCAAGTATGTGTAGTTAGTGGTTTGTTCAATTTTGGTTGTTCCTAGTGTGAAATTTATTTTGGGTCCCTGATGTCTGGATCTTTGCTGGAACACAAGGACTTTGGTCTTTTGGGGATTTATTGTCAGGGCCCAGGTCTGGCAGAACGACTCCAGCAGATCCAGGTTCTGCTGTAGACCCTCTTTAGTTGGTGACGGCAGAACCAGGTCATCTGCATAGAGGAGGAATTTAACCTTGGATTCATATAGGGTGAGGCCGGGTGCTGTAGATTGTTCAAGTCGTTTTGCCAATTCATTTATGTAAATATTAAAGAGTGTCGGTGAGATGGGCGAGCCCTGCGTCACCCCCCCGCCCCTGTGGGAAGTATTTTGTTTGTTTGTCTCCAATTTTAACTGCACATTTGTTGTTTGTATACATTGATTTAATTACATCATATGTTTTTCCCCCTACCCCGCTTTCGATAAGTTTCAGGAATAAACCGTCGTGCCAGATGGAATCGAAAGCCTTCTGAAAATCTATAAAGCATGCGTAGATTTTGCTTTTGTTTTGATGAACGTGTTTGTCAATTAGGGTCTGTAGGGTGAAGATATGATCTGATGTTCTATAGTTTGGCACTCACTGGAGTTTAGAAGATTGAGAGGGGATCTCATCGAAACCTATGAAATTCTGTCAGGTCTGGACAGACTAGATGCAGGAAGGATGTTCCTGATGGCCGGGGAGTCCAGAACCAGGGGTCATAGTCTAAGGATAAGGGGTAAGCCATTTAGGACTGAAATGAGGAGGAATTTCTTCACCCAGAGAGTGGTGAACCTGTGGAATTCTCTACCACAGAGGGCGGTGGAGGCCAGTTCATTAAATATATTCAAGAAAGAGTTGGATATATTTCTTGAGGCTAAAGGGATCAAGGGATATGGGGAGAAGGCAGGGACAGGGTACTGAATTTGGATGATCAGCCATGGTCTCATTGAATGGCGGAGCAGGCTCGAGGGGCCGAATGGCCTACTCCTGCTCCTATCATCTATGTTTCTATGAGCAGCAGTAGGCCATACGGCCCTTCGAGCCTGCTCCACCATTCCTCAACTCCACTTCCCCATCCGACCCCCAAATGCCTTGATTCCCCTAGAGTCCAAGAATCTATCTGTCTCAGCCTTGAACATACTCTCTAACTCCAGAGAGTATCGGCTCAATCTCTCACAGGGTAACCCTCCCATCCCAGGAATCGATCCAGTGAACCTTCGTTGCACCGCCTCCAAGGCAAGTATATCCTTCCTCAGATAAGGAGACCAAAACTGTGCCCAGTACTCCAGGTGTGGTCTCACCAAGGCCCTGTACAATTGGAGCAAGACTTCCTCACTCTTATACTCCAATCCCCTTGCAATAAAGGCCAACATGCCAGTTGCTTTCCTTATTGCTTGCTGTACCTGCATGCTAGCTTTCTGTGTTTCCTGTACGAGAACACTCAAATCTCTCTGAACACCAGCATTTAATAGTTTCTCACTATTTAAAAATATTGTTTTTCTATTCTTCCTACCAAAGTGAATAACCCCTCATTTCCTCACATTACACTCCATCTGCCACCTTACTGCCCACTCACTTAACCTGTTTATATCCCTTTGCAGCCTCTTTGCATCCTTCTCACAACTTACTGTCCCACCTAGCTTTGTATCGTCAGTAAACTTGGATACATTACATTCGGCCCCCTCATCTAAGTCATTAATATGGCAGGAAATTGGACATCACAGAATCACAGAAACCCCACAGTGCAGATAGAGGCCATTTCGGCCCATCGAGCCTGCACTGACACATATCCCACCCGATCCCTGTAACCCCTACACCAACACATATCCCACCCTATCCCTGTAACCCCACGTATTTAATCCCCCTAACACTAAGGGTCAATTTATCATAGCCAATCAACCTAACCCGCACATCTTTGGACTGTGGGAGGAAACCGGAGCACCCGGAGAAAACCCACGCAAACACGGGGAGAATGTGCAAACTCCACACAGACATGAGTCTAGGTTCGGAATGGTAATGGCCCTGTGGGTAGTGGAGTGGGCCCAGGGGCCATGTAGCCTGGTTCTGCTCCTACTGTGTTCTAATTCTGGGTTAGATTTCAGGAGATGGTTTTATTCCTGTTCCTGGCTGGGGTGGAGATCGCCTTTACAGAAGGTAAGTACTGTGGAAAATATAGGGACAGAGTGATCTCCTGGAAGAATTTCGATCGCCTAGATGGGTCGGAGAGGAATTTCCCAGATTTTTTTTCTCCCAAATTGGCCATGGGGTCTTTTATCTGGTTTTTCGCCTCTCCTGGGAGATCACATGGGTTCGGGTGGATTCAGAGTGATAGAAGATTTGAGGTTAGGATCAGATCAGCCATGATCTTATTGAATGGTGGAGCAGGCTCGAGGGGCCGATTGGCCTACTCCTGCTCCTATTTCTTATGTTCTTATTGTAAATAGCTGAGGCCCAAGCACTGATCCTTGCAGCCCCCCACTAGTTACAGCCTGCCAACCAGAAAATGACCCGTTTATCCCTACTCTCTGTTTTCTGTCCGTTAACCAATCCTTTATCCATGCTAATACATAGATACATAGAAGATAGGAGCAGGAGTAGGCCATTCGGCCCTTCGTGCCTGCTCCGCCATTCGATGAGATCATGGCTGATCCTTTAATTCAGTACCCCCAACCCCATGAGCCCTTATCTTGCAGAGCAACCTATTATGTGGCAGCTTATCGAATACCTTCTGGAAATCCAAATATACAGGTTGGGAACCTGTGCAGGGAAAGGGAAGCAAGGATAGAAGCAAAAGACAGGAAGGAGAAAAGCAAAAGTGGAAGGCAGAGAAATCAAGGGTGTAAATCAAACAAGGCCACAGCAAATAATAATTCTAAAAGGACTAAGAGTGTTAAAAAAAAACAAGCCTGAAGGCTTTGTGTCTTAATGTGAGGAGCATTCGTAACAAAGTGGATGAATTAGCTGCGCAAATAGATGTAAACGGATATGATATAATTGGGGTTACGGAGACAAGGCTCCAGGGTGACCAAGGCTGGGAATTCAACATCCAGGGGTATTCAATATTCAGGAAGGACAGGCAAAAAGGAAAAGGAGGTGGGGTAGCATTGCTGGTTAAAGAGGAGATTAACACAATAGTAAGGAAGGATATTAGCTCTGATGATGTGGAATCTGTATGGGTAGAGCTGAGAAATGTCATGGGGCAGAAAACGTTAGTGGGAGTTGTACACAGACCCCCAAACAGTAATGCTGAGGTTGGGGATGGCATTAAACGGGAAATTAGAGATGCGTGCAATAAGGGCACAGCAGTTATCATGGGTGACTTTAATCTACATATAGATTGGGCTAACCAAATTAGTAACAATACTGTGGAAGAGGAATTCCAAGAGTGTATACGGGATGGTTTCCTGGACCAATATGTCGAGGAACCAACTAAAGATCAGGCCATCTTAGACTGGGTATTATGTAATGAGAAAGAATTGATTAGCAATCTTATTGTGCGAGGCCCCTTGGGGAGGAGCAATCATAATATGATCGAATTCTTCATTAAGATGGAGAGTGAAGTAGTTGACTCAGAGACTAGGGTCCTGAATTTAAATGAAGGAAACTACGATGGTATGAGGCACGAGTTGGCTAGGATGGATTGGGGAACATTACTTAAAGGGTTGACGGTGGATAGGCAATGGCAAACATTTAAAGATCGCATGGATGAACTACAGAATTTGTTCATCCATGTCTGGCATAAAAATAAAACAAAAATGGTGACTCAACCGTGGCTAACAAGGGAAATTAGGGATAGCATAAGATCCAAGGAGAGGACATATAAATTGGCCAGAAAAAGCAGCATACCTGAGGATTGGGAGCAGTTTACGATTCAGCAAAGGAGGACAAAAGGATTAATTAAGAGGGGGAAAATAGAGTATGAGAGTAAGCTTGCAGGGAACATAAAAACTGACTGTAAAAGCTTCTATAGATATGTGAAGAGAAAAAGATTGGTGAAGTCAAGCGTAGGTCCCTTGCAGTCAGAATCAGGGCAATTTATAATGGGGAACAAAGAAATGGCTGACCAATTAAATACATACTTTGGTTCTGTCTTCACAAATAACCTCCCAGAGATGTCGGGGAACATAGGGTCTGATGAAAGGGAGGAACTGAATGAAATCAGTATTTGTAGGGAAATGGTGTTGGGGAAATTGAAGGGATTGAAGGCCAATAAATCCCCAGGACCTGATAATCTACATCCTAGGGTACTTAAGGAAGTGGCCCTAGAAATAGTAGATGCATTGCTGGTCATCTTCCAAAATTCGATAGACTCTGGCACAGTTCCCATGGATTGGAGGGTAGCTAATGTAACCCCACTATTTAAAAAAGGTGGTAGAGAGAAAACAGGGAATTATAGACCGGTAAGCCTGACATCGGTAGTGGGGAAAATGCTAGAGTCCATTATAAAAGATGTAATAGCAGAGCACTTGAAAAACAGTGACAGGATCGGAAAAGTCAACATGGATTTACAAAAGGTAAATCGTGCTTGACTAATCTACTGGAATTTTTTGATGATGTAACTGATGGAATAGATACGGGAGAACCAGTGGATGTGGTGTATTTGGACTTTCGGAAGGCTTTCGATAAGGTCCCGCATAAGAGATTAGCGTGCAAAGTTAAATCACGGGATTGGGGGTAAGGATAGAGAACTGGTTGGCAGACAGGAAGCAAAGAGTTGGAATAAACGGGTCTTTTTCCGAGTGGCAGGCAGTAACGAGTGGGGTACCACAGGAATCGGTGCTAAGACCCCAGCTATTTACAATATATATTAATGATCTAGACGAGGGGACTAAATGTAATATCTCCAAGTTTGCAGATGACACAAAGCTGGGTGGGCATGTGTGCTGTGAGGATGATGCAGAGAAACTCCAGTATGATTTGGACAGGTTGGGTGATTGGGCAGATGCAGTATAATGTGGATAAATGTGAGGTTATCCACTTTGGTGGCAAAAACAGGAAGGCAGATTATTATCTGAACAGCAATAGATTGCGAGAAGAGGAAGTGCAACAAAACCTAGGTGTCCTTGTGCACCAGTCGCTGAAGGTAAGCATGCAGGTGCAGCAGGCAGTTAAGAAGGCAAATGGTATGTTGGCCTTCATAGCGAGAGGATTCGAGTACAGGAGCAAGGATGTCTTGCTGCAGTTGTACAGGGCCTTGGTGAGACCTCACCTTGAGTATTGTGTGCAGTTTTGGTCGCCTTATCTGAGGAAGGATGTTCTTGCCATGGAGGGAGTGCAGCGAAGATTCACCAGGCTGATACCTGGGATGGCAGGAATGACGTATGAGGAGAGATTGGGTCGATTGGGCTTATATTCGCTGGAGTTTAGAAGAATGAGAGGGGATCTCATTGAAACTTATAAAATTCTAACCGGACTAGACAGACTAGATGCAGGAAGGATGTTCCCGATGGCGGGGGAGTCCAGAACCAGGGGTCACAGTCTAAGGATAAGGGGTAAGCCATTTAGGACAGAGATGAGGAGGAATTTCTTCACCCAGAGAGTGGGGAACCTGTGGAATTCTCTACCACAGAAGGCAGTTGAGGCCAATTCATTAAATATATTCAAGAAGGAGTTAGATATATTTCTTAAGGCTAAAGGGATATGGGGAAAAGGCAGGGACAGGGTACTGAATTTGGATGATCAGCCATGATCTCATTAAATGGCGGAGCAGGCTCGAGGGGCCGAATGGCCTACTCCTGCTCCAATCTTCTATGTTTCTATACTACAGCCACTGATTCCCCTTTATCTACCATGCTAGTTACATCCTCAAAAAACTTCAATAAATTTGTTAAACTCGATTTCCCTTTCATAAAACCATGTTGACTCTACTTAATCACATTATGATTTTCTTAGTGCCCTGTTACCAGTTCATTAACCGTGGATTCCAGCATTTTCCCAACGACTGATGTCAGGCTAACTGGCCTGTCGTTCCCTGTTTTCTCTCTCCCTCCTTTCTTAAATAGCGGGGTTACATTTGCTACCTTCCAATCCGCTGGGACATAGAAACATAGAGGATAGGAGCAGGAGTAGGCCATTCGGCCCTTCGAGCCTGCTCCGCCATTCAACGAGATCACGGCTGATCATCCAAACCCCAGCACCCGGTCCCTACACCGACAGCCATCCCACCCAAGCCCTATCCCCGTAACCCCATGTATTTAATCCCCCCTAACACTAAGGGCCAATTTTTATCATAGCCAATCAACCTAACCCGCACATGTTTGGACTGTGGGAGGAAACCGGAGCACCCGGAGGAAACCCACGCAAACACGGGGAGAATGTGCAAACTCCACACAGACAGTCACCCGAGGCCGGATTCGAACCCGGGTCTCTGGCGCTGTGAGGCAACAGTGCTAACCACTATGCCACCGTGCTTTCTAGAATCTAGGGAATTTTGGAAGATCACTATCTCTGCAGCCACCTCTTTACGAACCCTAGGATGTAGGCCATCAGGTCCAGGGGATTTGTCGGCTTTTAGTCCCACTAGTTTCTCTAGTACTTTTGCTCTACTGATATTAATTACTTTAAGTTCCTCACTCTTATTAGCCCCTTGGTACCCCACTATTTTTGGTGTGCTTTTTGTGTCTTCCACTGTGAAGACAGATACAAAATATTTGTTTAAAGTCTCTGCCTTTCCTTATTCCCCATCATAATTTCACGTGTCTCAGCCTCTAAGGGACCAACTTTTGCTACTCGTTTCCTTTTTATATACTTGTAGAAGCTCTTACAATCTGTTTTTATATTTCTTGCTAGCTTACTCTCATATTCTATTTTCTCCCTTTTTATCAATTTATTGGTCACCCTTTGCTGGTTTCTAAAGCTCGCCCAATCCTTAGGCTTACTACTATTTTTTACAACATTATAAGCCTCTTCTTTTAATCTCAAAGATTAAAAGGGGGCACTGCGGCCAGTTGGAGTGGTGTAGTGCTGGTGTTGTGTCTCAGTTTGTCTCTCTGTTTCTGGCAGCTCTCTCTTCAGTGAAGTGAAGGACCTGTTCCTCCACGCGGTGCAGAGCACCCCTGGGGACATCGACCCTGACGTGCAGTGCGGGCTGGGCGTACTCTTCAACCTGAGTGGAGAGTTCGACAAGGCTGTGGATTGTTTTAACACGGCCCTCAGCGTCAGGCCGAATGTAAGAGAGCATCGGATTCCCCCTCTCCTCCGTCCCACAACTCTGTCTCTCTCTCTGTCTCTGACTCGCTCTCTCTGTCTCTGACTCGTTCTCTCTGTCTCTGACTCGTTCTCTCTGTCTCTGACTCGTTCTCTCTGTCTCTGACTCGCTCTCTCTGTCTCTGACTCGCTCTCTCTGTCTCTGACTCGCTCTCTCTGTCTCTGACTCATTCTCTCTGTCTCTGACTCGTTCTCTCTGTCTCTCTCTCTGTCTCTGACTCGCTCTCTCTGTCTCTGACTCGTTCTCTCTGTCTCTGACTCGCTCTCTCTCTCTGACTCGCTCTCTCTCTCTGACTCGCTCTCTCTCTCTCTGACTCGCTCTCTCTCTCTCTCTGACTCGCTCTCTCTCTCTCTCTGACTCGCTCTCTCTCTCTCTCTCTGACTCGCTCTCTCTCTCTGACTCGCTCTCTCTCTCTGACTCGTTCTCTCTCTCTCTGACTCGCTCTCTCTCTCTCTGACTCGCTCTCTCTCTCTGACTCGCTCTCTCTCTGACTCGCTCTCTCTCTGACTCGCTCTCTCTCTGACTCGCTCTCTCTCTCTGACTCGCTCTCTCTCTCTGACTCGCTCTCTCTCTCTCTGACTCGCTCTCTCTCTGACTCGCTCTCTCTCTGACTCGCTCTCTCTCTCTGACTCGCTCTCTCTCTCTGACTCGCTCTCTCTCTCTCTGACTCGCTCTCTCTCTCTCTGACTCGCTCTCTCTGACTCGCTCTCTCTCTCTCTCTGACTCGCTCTCTCTCTCTCTGACTCTCTCTCTGACTCGCTCTCTCTCTCTCTGACTCGCTCTCTCTCTCTCTCTCTGACTCGCTCTCTCTCTCTCTGACTCGCTCTCTCTCTCTCTCTGACTCGCTCTCTCTCTCTCTCTGACTCGCTCTCTCTCTCTCTGACTCGCTCTCTCTCTCTCTGACTCGCTCTCTCTCTCTCTGACTCGCTCTCTCTCTCTCTGACTCGCTCTCTCTCTCTGACTCGCTCTCTCTCTCTCTCTGACTCGCTCTCTCTCTCTCTCTGACTCGCTCTCTCTCTCTCTGACTCGCTCTCTCTCTGACTCGCTCTCTCTCTCTGACTCGCTCTCTCTCTCTGACTCGCTCTCTCTCTCTCTGACTCGCTCTCTCTCTCTCTGACTCGCTCTCTCTCTCTCTGACTCGCTCTCTCTCTCTCTGACTCGCTCTCTCTCTCTCTCTGACTCGCTCTCTCTCTCTCTCTGACTCGCTCTCTCTCTCTCTCTGACTCGCTCTCTCTCTCTGACTCGCTCTCTCTCTCTCTGACTCGCTCTCTCTCTCTCTGACTCGCTCTCTCTCTCTCTGACTCGCTCTCTCTCTCTGACTCGCTCTCTCTCTGGCTCGCTCTCTTTCTCTGACTCGCTCTCTCTCTGACTCGCTCGCTCTCTCTCTGACTCGCTCTCTCTCTGACTCGCTCTCTCTCTGACTCGCTCTCTCTCTGACTCGCTCTCTCTCTGACTCGCTCTCTCTCTGACTCGCTCTCTCTCTCTGACTCGCTCTCTCTCTCTCTCTGACTCGCTCTCTCTCTCTGACTCGCTCTCTCTCTCTGACTCGCTCTCTCTCTCTGACTCGCTCTCTCTCTGACTCGCTCTCTCTCTGACTCGCTCTCTCTCTGACTCGCTCTCTCTCTGACTCGCTCTCTCTCTCTGACTCGCTCTCTCTCTCTCTCTGACTCGCTCTCTCTCTCTGACTCGCTCTCTCTCTCTGACTCGCTCTCTCTCTCTGACTCGCTCTCTCTCTGACTCGCTCTCTCTCTCTGACTCGCTCTCTCTCTCTGACTCGCTCTCCCTCTCTCTCTCTCTGACTCGCTCTCTCTCTCTGACTCGCTCTCTCTCTCTGACTCGCTCTCTCTCTCTGACTCGCTCTCTCTCTCTCTGACTCGCTCTCTTTCTCTGACTCGCTCTCTCTCTGACTCGCGCTCTCTCTCTGACTCGCTCTCTCTCTGACTCGCTCTCTCTCTGACTCGCTCTCTCTCTGACTCGCTCTCTCTCTGACTCGCTCTCTCTCTGACTCGCTCTCTCTCTCTGACTCGCTCTCTCTCTGACTCGCTCTCTCTCTCTCTCTGACTCGCTCTCTCTCTCTGACTCGCTCTCTCTCTCTCTCTCTGACTCGACTCTCTCTGACTCGCTCTCTCTGACTCGCTCTCTCTCTGACTCGCTCTCTCTCCCTCTGACTCGCTCTCTCTCTCTGACTCGCTCTCTCTCTCTGACTCGCTCTCTCTCTCTGACTCGCTCTCTCTCTGACTCGCTCTCTCTCTCTCTGACTCGCTCTCTCTCTCTCTCTGACTCGCTCTCTCTCTGACTCGCTCTCTCTCTGACTCGTTCTCTCTCTGACTCGCTCTCTCTCTGACTCGCTCTCTCTTTCTCTGACTCGCTCTCTCTCTCTGACTCGCTCTCTCTCTCTCTGACTCGCTCTCTCTCTCTCTGACTCGCTCTCTGACTCGCTCTCTCTCTCTCTGACTCGCGCTCTCTCTCTCTGACTCGCTCTCTCTCTCTGACTCGCTCTCTCTCTCTTTGACTCGCTCTCTCTCTCTCTCTGACTCGCTCTCTCTCTCTCTCTGACTCGCTCTCTCTCTCTCTGACTCGCTCTCTCTCTCTGACTCGCTCTCTCTCTCTCTCTGACTCGCTCTCTCTCTCTGACTCGCTCTCTCTCTCTCTGACTCGCTCTCTCTCTGACTCGCTCTCTCTTTCTCTGACTCGCTCTCTCTGACTCTCTCTCTCTCTGACTCGCTCTCTCTCTCTGACTCGCTCTCTCTCGCTCTGACTCGCTCTCTCTCTCTCTGACTCGCTCTCTCTCTCTGACTCGCTCTCTCTCTCTCTGACTCGCTCTCTCTCTCTGACTCGCTCTCTCTCTCTGACTCGCTCTCTCTCTGACTCGCTCTCTCTCTCTCTCTGACTCGCTCTCTCTCTCTCTGACTCGCTCTCTCTCTCTGACTCGCTCTCTCTCTCTCTCTCTGACTCGCTCTCTCTCTCTCTCTGACTCGCTCTCTCTCTCTCTCTGACTCGCTCTCTCTCTCTCTCTGACTCGCTCTCTCTCTCTCTGACTCGCTCTCTCTCTCTCTGACTCGCTCTCTCTCTCTCTGACTCGCTCTCTCTCTCTCTGACTCGCTCTCTCTCTCTGACTCGCTCTCTCTCTCTCTGACTCGCTCTCTCTCTCTCTCTGACTCGCTCTCTCTCTGACTCGCTCTCTCTCTCTCTGACTCGCTCTCTCTCTCTCTCTGACTCGCTCTCTCTCTCTCTGACTCGCTCTCTCTCTCTCTGACTCGCTCTCTCTCTCTCTGACTCGCTCTCTCTCTCTCTGACTCGCTCTCTCTCTCTCTCTGACTCGCTCTCTCTCTCTCTCTGACTCGCTCTCTCTCTCTGACTCGCTCTCTCTCTGACTCGCTCTCTCTGACTCGTTCTCTCTCTGACTCGCTCTCTCTGACTCGCTCTCTGACTCGCTCTCTCTCTCTCTCTCTGACTCGCGCTCTCTCTCTCTGACTCGCTCTCTCTCTCTGACTCGCTCTCTCTCTGACTCGCTCTCTCTCTGACTCGCTCTCTCTCTCTCTGACTCGCGCTCTCTCTCTCTGACTCGCTCTCTCTCTCTCTGACTCGCTCTCTCTCTCTCTGACTCGCTCTCTCTCTCTCTGACTCGCTCTCTCTCTCTCTGACTCGCTCTCTCTCTCTCTCTGACTCGCTCTCTCTCTCTCTCTGACTCGCTCTCTCTCTCTCTGACTCGCTCTCTCTCTCTGACTCGCGCTCTCTCTCTGACTCGCTCTCTCTCTGACTCGCTCTCTCTCTCTCTGACTCGCTCTCTCTCTCTCTCTGACTCGCTCTCTCTCTCTCTGACTCGCTCTCTCTCTCTGACTCGCTCTCTCTCTCTCTGACTCGCTCTCTCTCTCTCTGACTCGCTCTCTCTCTGACTCGCTCTCTCTCTCTCTCTGACTCGCTCTCTCTCTCTCTGACTCGCTCTCTCTCTCTCTGACTCGCTCTCTCTCTCTCTCTGACTCGCTCTCTCTCTCTCTGACTCGCTCTCTCTCTCTCTGACTCGCTCTCTCTCTCTCTCTGACTCGCGCTCTCTCTCTCTGACTCGCTCTCTCTCTCTCTGACTCTCTCTCTCTCTCTGACTCGCTCTCTCTCTCTCTCTGACTCGCTCTCTCTCTCTCTGACTCGCTCTCTCTCTGACTCGCTCTCTCTCTCTCTGACTCGCGCTCTCTCTCTCTGACTCGCGCTCTCTATCTCTGACTCGCGCTCTCTCTCTCTGACTCGCTCTCTCTCTGACTCGCTCTCTCTTTCTCTGACTCGCTCTCTCTCTCTGACTCGCTCTCTCTCTCTGACTCGCGCTCTCTATCTCTGACTCGCTCTCTCTCTCTCTGACTCGCTCTCTCTCTCTCTCTGACTCGCTCTCTCTCTCTCTGACTCGCTCTCTCTCTGACTCGCTCTCTCTCTCTCTGACTCGCTCTCTCTCTCTCTGACTCGCGCTCTCTCTCTCTCTCTGTCTCGCTCTCTCTCTCTCTCTGACTCGCGCTCTCTCTCTCTGACTCGCTCTCTCTCTCTCCCCCTCTCGCTCTCCCCCTCTCCCCCTCGCTCTCCCCCTCTCCCCCTCCCTCTCCCCCTCGCTCTCCCCCTCTCCCCCTCGCTCTCTCCCCCTCGCTCTCTCCCCCTCGCTCTCTCCCCCTCGCTGTCCCCCTCTCCTCCTCGCTCTCCCCCTCGCTCTCCCCCTCTCCCCCTCGCGCTGTCCCCCTCGCTCTCCCCCTCGCTGTCCCCCTCTCCCCCTCGCTCTCCCCCTCGCTCTCCCCCTCGCTGTCCCCCTCTCCCCCTCGCTGTCCCCCTCTCCCCCTCGCTCTCCCCCTCTCCCCCTCGCTCTCCCCCTCTCCCCCTCGCTCTCCCCCTCTCCCCCTCGCTCTCCCCCTCTCCCCCTCGCTCTCCCCCTCTCCCCCTCGCTCTCCCCCTCTCCCCCTCGCTCTCCCCCTCTCCCCCTCCCTCTCCCCCTCGCTCTCCCCCTCTCCCCCTCGCTCTCCCCCTCTCCCCCTCGCTCTCCCCCTCGCTCTCCCCCTCTCCCCCTCGCTCTCCCCCTCTCCCCCTCGCTCTCCCCCTCTCCCCCTCGCTCTCCCCCTCTCGCCCCCGCTGTCCCCCTCTCCCCCTCGCTGCCCCCCTCTCTCCCTCGCTCTCTCCCCCTCGCTGCCCCCTCTCTCCCTCGCTGCCCCCCTCTCTCCCTCGCTGCCCCCCTCTCTCCCTCGCTGCCCCCCTCTCTCCCTCGCTGCCCCCCTCTCTCCCTCGCTGCCCCCCTCTCTCCCTCGCTGCCCCCCTCTCTCCCTCGCTGCCCCCCTCTCTCCCTCGCTGCCCCCCTCTCTCCCTCGCTGCCCCCCTCTCTCCCTCGCTGCCCCCCTCTCTCCCTCGCTGCCCCCCCCTCTCTCCCTCGCTGTCCCCCCCCCTCTCCGTCTCTCTCATCCTCTCATTGTCTCTCTCCCCCCAGGACTACCTACTATGGAATAAATTAGGGGCGACCCTGGCCAACGGCTCTCGAAGTGAGGAGGCGGTGGAGGCCTATCGCCAGGCCCTGGAGCTCCAGCCTGGATTTATCCGGTCCCGCTACAACCTGGGCATCAGTTGCATCAACCTGGGGGCGCACAGGTAGGGACTGGGTAACCTCTCGCCTCACCAACCCACCGGGGCCATGGGGCAGTTCTTAAGTCCAGAGGAACGCAGACTTGAATATCTTTGGCGGATGCCTGTTTTAGCCATCCAGCAACAGATCTGGCTGGACCACATGAAGCACCATCCGGTCCTGCTCTCCTCCGCCGAAACTGCTCACTCTTCCAGGATCATCCGTGAATGCAATAATAACCCCCGGCTTCTCTTCTCCATTACAAACCGTCTTCTTAAACCCCTCTCCCCTGCCTCCTCCACCCTCACCTCCGACAAGTGCGAGGAGCTCCTGGACTTTGTCACAAAGATAGAGACCATCCATTCAGCTGCCTCTGCCACTTCTATCCCTTCCCTCCCTTCCCCTAGCCCACCGAGCCAAACTTCCTCTACGGTCCCCCTCCCTGGCCTAGCACTGAACGCTCCTCTTTCTCCTAGTTTCTCTCCTGCCTCCCCTCATGCCCTCTCCAAGCTCATCTTGTCCAGGAGTCCCACCTCCTGCTCCCTCGACCCTATTCCCACTAAACTGCTGACCACCCAACTTCCCTTCCTAGCCCCGACATAAGAAAACTACTGGGCACTTGGTCTGAGTATTAAACAAGGCTTTAATCAACTGTTTTACAACATGGAGATCTAGTTGTGTCCTTTACTAGTTCCTGTTAAAAAATGTCCTGAGCAAGCTGGGCCCGTGCCCGAGTATTTATACTCTCCCTGGACAGCGCCACCAGCAGGCCGCCCAGGATTACTTCAGTCATTTCCACATGAATGACAAGATTCATGCCAGCCCCCATGTTAGCTGACATTGTTAACGGTTCCCTCTCCTCCGGTACTGTCCCCCTCTCCCTCAAATCTGCCATCATCACCCCTCTCAAAAAAAAAAAAAACCCCACCCTTGACCGCCCCCATCTCCAACCTCCCTTTCCTCTCCTAAATCCTTGAACAGGCTGTCGCCTCCCAAATCCGTGCCCATCTTTCCCACAACCCCATGTTTAACTCTCTCCAATCAGATTTCCGGCCCCGCCACAGTACAGGAACGGCCCTTATCCAAGTCACAAATGACCTTATTTGTGACTGTGACCATGATAAGCTATCCCTCCTCTTCCTTCTTGACTTGTCTGCAGCCTTCGACACGGTTGACCACACCGTGCTCCTCCAACGCCTCCACCGTCGTCCAGCTGGGCGGAACTGCACTGGCTTGGTTCATAGGAACAGGAGCAGGCCATTCAGCCCCTCGAGCCTGTTCCACCATTCACTGAGATCATGGCTGATCTGTGACCTGACTCCATATACCCGCCTTTGGCCCATTTCCCTTAATACCTTTGGTTAACAGAAAGCTATCAATCTCCGATTTAAAATTAACAATTGATCCAACATCAATTTCCATGTGCGAAAGAGAGTTCCAATCTTCTACCACGCTTTGTGTGTCGAAGTGTTTCCTAATTTCACTCCTGAAAGGTCTGGCTCAAATTTTTAGACTCTGTCCCCTCGTCCTAGAATCCCCAACCAGCAGAAATAGTTTCTCTCTATCTATCCTATCTGTTCCCCTTAATATCCTGAAAACTTCAATCAGATCACCCCTTCACCTTCTAAATTCCACTGAATACAACCCTAATTTGTGTTTATAATGGGGAACAAAGAAATGGCAGACCAATTAAATACATACTTTGGTTCTGTCTTCACAAAGAATCACAGAAACCCCACAGTGCAGATAGAGGCCATTTCGGCCCATCGAGCCTGCACCGACACATGTCCCACCTGATCCCCGTAACCCCTACACCAACACATATCCCACCCTATCCCCGTAACCCCACGTATTTAATCCCCCTAACACTAAGGGTCAATTTATCATAGCCAATCAACCTAACCCGCACATCTTTGGACTGTGGGAGGAAACCGGAGCACCCGGAGAAAACCCACGCAAACACGGGGAGAATGTGCAAACTCCACACAGACAGTCGCCCGAGGCCGGATTCGAACCCGGGTCCCTGGCGCTGTGAGGCAACAGTGCTAACCACTATGCCACCGTGCTGGGAGGACACAAATAACCTCCCAGAGATGTCGGGGAACATAGGGTCTGATGAGAGGGAGAAACTGAATGAAATCATTATTTGTAGGGAAATGGTGTTAAGGAATTGACGGGATTGAAGGCCGATAAATCCCCAGGGCCTGATAATCTACATCCTAGGGTATTTAAGGAAGTGGCCCTAGAAATGGTAGATGCATTGCTGGTCATCTTCCAAAATTCTGTAGACTCTGGCACAGTTCCCATGGATTGGAGGGTAGCTAATGTAACCCCACTATTCAAAAAAAGGTGGTAGAGAAAAGGCGGGGAATTATAGACCAGTGAGCCTGACATCGGTAGTGGGGAAAATGCTAGAGTCCATTATAAAAGATGTAATAGCAGAGCACTTGGAAAAAAGCCACAGATCGGACAAAGTCAACATGGATTTACAAAAGGTACATCATGCTTGACTAATCTACTGGAATTTTTTGAGGATGTGACTGGTAGAATAGATAAGGGAGAACCAGTGGATGTGGTGTATTTGGAATTTCAGAAGGCTTTCGATAAAGTCCCGCATAAGAGATTAACATGTAAAGTTAAGGCACATGGGATTGGGGGTAAGGTATTGACTTGGATAGAGAACTGGTTGGCGGACAGGAAGCAAAGAGTGGGAATAAACGGGTCTTTTTCCGAGTGGCAGGCAGTGACCAGTGGGGTACCGCAAAGATCGGTGCTAGGACCCCAGTTATTCACAATATTAATGATCTAGACGAGGGAACTAGATGTAATATCTCCAAGTTTGCAAATGACACAAAGCTGGGTGGGCGTGTGTGCTGTGAGGAGGATGCAGAGAAACTCCAGTATGATTTGGACAGGTTGGGTGATTGGGCAGAAGCAGTATAATGTGGATAAATGCGAGGTTATCCACTTTGGTGGCAAAAACAGGAAGGCAGATTATTATCTGAACAGCAATAGATTGGGAGAAGGGGAAGTGCAACGAGACCTGGGTGTCCTTGTGCACCAGTCGCTGAAGGTAAGCATGCAGGTGCAGCAGGCGGTTAAGAAGGCAAATGGTATGTTGGCCTTCATAGCGAGAGGATTCGAGTACAGGAGCAAGGATGTCTTGCTGCAGTTGTGCAGGGCCTTGGTGAGACCACACCTTGAGTATTGTGTGCAGTTTTGGTCGACTTATCTGAGGAAGGATGTTCTTGCCATGGAGGGAGTGCAGCGAAGATTCACCAGACTGATACCTGGGATGGCAGGAATGACGTATGAAGAGAGATAGGGTCGATTAGGCTTATATTTGCTGGAGTTTAGAAGAATGAGAGGGAATCTCATTGAAACTTACAAAATTCTAACAGGACTGAAATATATATATTTAATATATATATATTTAATGAACTGGCCTCCACCGCCCTCTGTGGCAGAGAATTCCACAGGTTCACCACTCTCTGGGTGAAGAAATTCCTCCTCATTTCAGTCCTAAATGGCTTACCCCTTATCCTTAGACTATGACCCCTGGTTCTGGACTCCCCGGCCATCAGAAACATCCTTCCTGCATCTAGTCTGTCCAGGCCTGACAGAATTTTATAGGTTTCGATGAGATCCCCTCTCAATCTTCTAAACTCCAGTGAGTATAAGCCCAATCGACACAATCTCTCCTCATATGTCATTCCTGCCATCCCAGGTATCAGCCTGGTGAATCTTCGCTGCACTCCTTCCATGGCAAGAACGTCCTTCCTCAGGTAAGGCGACCAAAACTGCACACAATACTCAAGATGCGGTCTCACCAAGGCCCTGTACAACTGTAGCAAGACATCCTTGTTCCTGTACTCGAATCCTCTTGCTACGAAGGCCAACATACCATTTGCCTTCTTAACCACCTGCTGCACCTGCATGCTTACCTTCAGCGACTGGTGCACAAGAACACCCAGGTCTCTTTGTACTTCCCCTTCCCCCAATCTATTGCCATTCAAATAATCTGCCTTCCTGTTTTTGCCCCCAAAGTGGATAACCTCACATTTATCCACATTATAGTGCATTTGCCATGTTTCTGCCCAATCACCCAACCTGTCCAAATCGTACTGGAGTTCCACGACATCCTCCTCACAGCATACCCTCCCTCACAGCATACCCTCCCACCCAGCTTTGTGTCGTCTGCAAATTTGGAGATAGTACATCCAATTCCCTCGTCCAGATCATCATTAATATATATTGTGAACAGCTGGGGTCCTAGGACCGATCCTTGCGGTACCCCACTAGTCACTGCCTGCCACTCGGAAAACGACCCGTTTATTCCAACTCTTTGTTTTCTGTCCGCCAACCAGTTCTCTATCCAAGTCAAAACCTTGCCCCCAATCCCATGTGCCTTAATTTTGCACGCTAATCTCTTATGTGGGACCTTATCGAAAGCCTTCTGAAAGTCCAAATACACCACATCCACTGGTTCTCCCTCATCTATTTTACCAGTTACATCCTCAAAAAATTCCAGTAGATTAGTCAAGCATGATTTACCTTTTGTAAATCCATGTTGATTTTGTCCGATCCTGTCACTGCTTTCCAAGTGCTCTGCTATTACATCTTTTATAATGGACTCTAGCATTTTCCCCACTACCGATGTCAGGCTTACCGGTCTATAATTCCCCGCTTTTTCTCTACCACCTTTTTTGAATAGTGGGGTAACATTAGCTACCCTCCAATACATGGGTACTGTTCCAGATTCCATCGAATGTTGGAAGATGACCAGCAATGCATCTACTATTTCTAGGGCCACTTCCTTAAGTACCCTGGGATGTAGATTATCAGGCCCTGGGGATTTATCGGCCTTCAGTCCCATCAATTTTCCTAACACCATTTCCCTACAAATACTGATTTCTTTCAGTTCCACCCTTTCATCAGACCCTATGTTCCCCGGCATCTCTGGGAGGTTATTTGTGTCCTCCTTTGTGAAGATAGAACCAAAAAATGTATTTAATTGGTCTGCCATTTCTTTGTTCCCCATTATAAATTCCCCTGATTCTGACTGTAAGGGACCTACACTTGACTTCACCAATCTTTTTCTCTTCACATATCTATCAAAGCTTTTACAGTCAGTTTTTATGTTCCCAGCAAGCTTACTCTCATATTCTATTTTCCCTTTCTTAATTAATCCCTTTGTCCTCCTTTGTTGAATCCTAAACTGCTCCCAATCCTCAGGGTTATTGCTTTTTCTGGCCAATTTATATGTCCTCTCCTTGGATCTTATGCTATCCCTAATTTCCCTTGTTAGCCACGGTTGTGTCACCCTTTTTGTTTTATTTTTATGCCAAACTGGGATGAACAAATTCTGTAGCTCATCCATTCGGTCTTTGAATGTTTGCCATTGCCTATCCATCGTCAACCCTTTGAGTGCCATTCCCCAATCAATCCTACCCAACTCGCTCCTCAGATGTTCGTAGTTTCCTTTATTTAAATTGAGGACCCTAGTCTCTGAGTCAACTACTTCATTCTCCGTCTTAATGAAGAATTCGATCATATTATGATCGCTCCGACCCAAAGGGCCTCGTACAACAAGATTGCTAATGAATCCTTTCTCGTTACATAATACCCAGTCTAAGATGGCCTGATCTCTAGTTGGTTCCTCGACATATTGGTCCAGGAAACCATCCCGTAAACACTCCAGGAATTCCTCCTCCACAGTATTGTTACTCATTTGGTTGGCCCAATCTATATGTAGATTAAAGTCACCCATGATGACTGCTGTGCCCTTATTGCACGCTGTGGTAAACCACTGTATACCTGTCTGTATGTGTAATGTGTATTCCACTAGGTACAGGTCTGGACATGCCTCGGCTGACTCCTCCCACTATTCCAGGTATATAAGTGACTACCTCCCAGTCCCTTAGTATTCTGGATGGGTCGACCACTCGAGACAAGACCTTCATTCTTTAGTTAATAAAAGCCTGGTTGTTACTCGCTTAACCTCAGTCTTTTGAGTAATTGATGGCGCATCAATTTTATTAACTAAATTTTTTATAATGGAGAAGATCCTCACACCAGCATGCCTAGACCTGGACAGTCGGGAAGCGGACGCTTCCAACAAGTTTGCTCACTGGCTCACGTGCTTCGAGACATTCCTGACTGCCTCCACTGCAGTCGAAACGGATGCGGACAAACTGTCTGTCCTGATCTCCAAGGTGAACCACCGAGTGTACTCAGTCATCCGGGACGCACCAGGGAGGCAACACACCATCCTGGAGTCTCGTTTGCGGCCGCAGAGACGCCTATCTATTCCCCTTACAATTGAATCCCCTATTACAATAGCTCTACCCTTTTTCCTCCCATTCTGTGCAGCAGAGCCACCCCTGGTGCCAGGAAGTTGGCTGCTGCTGCCTTCCTCAAGTACTCAAAGTGGTGTATCTGTTGGAGAGAGGGATGGCCACAGGGACTCCTGCACTAACTGCCTGCGCCTAGTACTCTGCCTGTTGGACACCCGTTCCCTTTCTTCCTGTCCAACCTCTACCTGCGGTGTGTCCAACTCCGTAAATGTGCTATTCACGATGTCCTGAGCATCGTGAACGCTCCAGTATGCATACAATCGCAGCTCCAGTACCGCAATGCGGTCTGTCAGTAGCTGCAGCTGGGTGCACTTCCTGCACATGTAGTTGTCAGGGACACAGGAAGTGTCCCTGAGTTCCCACATATCGCAGGAGGAGCATATCACGTGGCCAGGCTGTCCTGCCATGACTTACCCTTTAATTAATTGAATTTAAAGTAAATCAATCAATCCCACTAATTACACTACAGTTAACTGGTTTACCAACAGTCCTCGCTACACCAGAGAGACCTTGGAAACTATAAAGCACAGAGTTAAAGTTTAAAAAAAGAGAGAAATACTCACCAACCAATTACTTACCTGCTTCCTGGTGACGTCACACTTTGATTACTTTTTACCTCTCTCCCCCGCTGTTGAATTGGTCGGGCCTCGCTGCTGGTTTTAAGCTCCGCCGCTGCTCACTGCTCCCACACAGGTCCGATGCCCTGGTCGGGCCTCACTGCCGGTTTTAAGCTCTGCCGCGGCTCACTGCTCCCACGCAGGTCCGATGCTCTGGTCGGGCCTCGCTGCTGGTTTTAAGCTCCGCCGCTGCTGACTGCTCCCACACAGGTCCGATGCTCTGGTCGGGCCTCGCTGCCGGTTTTAAGCCTCGCTTCTCGCCTCACTGCTCACACCCAGGTCCGATGCTCTGGTCGGGCCTCGCTGCCGGTTTTAAGCCTCGCTCCTCGCCTCACTGCTCACACCTATATTTCTTAAGGCTAAAGGGATGAAGGGATATGGGGAGAAAGCAGGGACAGGGTACTGAATTTGGATGATCAGCCATGATCTCATTGAATGGCGGAGCAGGCTCGATGGGCCGAATGGCCTACTCCTGCTCCTATCTTCTATATGTTTCTATGTAATAGCTCCTCGTAACTTAACCCTTGAAGTCCGGGTATCAGTCTGGTAAACCTACGCTGCACTCCCTCCAAGGCCAGTATATCCTTCCTCAGGTGTGGTGCCCAGAACTGCTCACAGTGCTCCAGGCCAGGGACCCGGGTTCGAATCCAGCCTCGGGCGACTGTCTGTGTGGAGTTTGCACATTCTCCCCGTGTTTGCGTGGGTTTCCTCCGGGTGCTCCGGTTTCCTCCCACAGTCCAAAGATGTGCGGTTTAGGTTGATTGGCTATGATAAATTGACCCTTAGTGTTAGGGGGAGTAAATACGTGGGGTTACGGGGATAGGGTGGGATATGTGTTGGTGTAGGGGTTACGGGGATCGGGTGGGATATGTGTCGGTGCAGGCTCGATGGGCCGAAATGGCCTCTATCTGCACTGTGGGGTTTCTGTGATTCTGTGATTCTGTGTGGTCTAACCAGGGCTTTGTATAGCTGCAGCATAACTTCTACCCCCTTGTGTTCCAGTCCTCTAGATATAAAGGCCAGCATTCCATTAGTCTTTGATTATTTTCTGTACCTGTTCATGACATTTTAATGATCCATGTACCTGGACCCCCCCAAGTCTCTTTGGACCACCACTGTTTCTAACTTTTCACCATTTAGAAAGTACATTGATCTAACCTTTTTAGGCCCAAAGTGGATGACCTCACATTTGCCTACATTGAAAGCCATTTGCCACAGTTTTGCCCATTCACTTAATCTGTCAATATCCCTTTGTAGTTTTATGCTTCCATCTACACTGCTTCGAAAGGCAAATTATTGACCTGGTTAGGAAATTGACTGAGTGGCAGGAGCCAGAGAGTCGGGATAATGGGCAGGTACAGTAATTGGCAGGATGTGACGAGTGGTGTGCAGCGGTCAAAGTTAGAGAGGATAAGGGGTGACAGGTTACATCCCTTCAGCCTCCTTAGGAAATCACAGAAATCACAGAAACCCCACAGTGCAGATAGAGGCCATTTCGGCCCATCGAGCCTGCACCAACACATATCCCACCCGATCCCCGTAACCCCTACACCAACACATATCCCACCCTATCCCTGTAACCCCACGTATTTAATCCCCCTAACACTAAGGGTCAATTTATCAGAGCCAATCAACCTAACCCGCACATCTTTGGACTGTGGGAGGAAACCGGAGCACCCGGAGTAAACCCACGCAAACACGGGGAGAATGTGCAAACTCCACACAGTCGCCCGAGGCCGGATTCGAACCCGGGTCCCTGGCGCTGTGAGGCAACAGTGCTAACCACTATGCCACCGTGCTGCTGGGCCTTCTTCACCAAAGAGGAGGTATTGAGGGACCAGGAGGGGATCTCATTGAAACTTATAACATTCTGACAGGACTGGACAGACTAGATGCAGGAAGGATGTTCCCGATGGTCGGGGAGTCCAGAACCAGGGGTCACAGTCTAAGGATAAGGGGTAAGCCATTTAGGACAGAGATGAGGAGGAATTTCTTCACCCAGAGAGTGGTGAACCTGTGGCATTCTCGACCACAGAAGGCCGTTGAGGTCAATGCACTCCTGGCCCGCTTCTTATCTTCCATCCTCCATATACATGTGCTCATCCAAAACTCTGCTTCCCACCTCCTAACTCGCACCAAGTCCCGTTCACCCATCACCCCTGTGCACGCTGACCTACATTGGCTCCCGGTCCAGTGACCCCTCAATTTTAAAATTCTCATCCTTGTTTTGAAATCTCTCCCAGGCCACGTCCCACCCAATCTCTGTAACCTTTCCAGCCCTGTAACCCACTGAGATCTCCGCGCTCCTCCAATTCTGGCCTCTTGCGCACCCCCCCCCCCGATTTTAATCGCTCCACCAGTGGTGGCCGTGCCTTCGGCTGCCTGGGCCCTAAGCTCTGTAATTCCCTCCCTAAACCTCTCCGCCTCTCTCTCCTCATTTAAGATGCTCCTTAAAAGCTAACTCTTTCGCCACGCTTTTAGACATCTGTCCTGATATCTCCTTCTGTGGCTTGTCAAAAATGTTTTTATTGATATCGCTCGTTAAGTGTAGATATAAGTTGTTATGCAGTGGCAGCGCTGCACTGTCGGAGGGGCAGTACTGAGGGAAAGCTGCACTGTCGGAGAGGCAGTACTGAGGGAACGCTGCACTGTCGGAGGGGCAGTACTGAGGGAACGCTGCACTGTCGGAGAGGCAGTACTGAGGGAACGCTGCACTGTCGGAGGGGCAGTACTGAGGGAACGCTGCACTGTCGGAGGGGCAGTACTGAGGGAGCGCTGCACTGTCGGAGGGGCAGTACTGAGGGAGCGCTGCACTGTCGGAGGGGCAGTACTGAGGGAACGCTGCACTGTCGGAGGGGCAGTACTGAGGGAGCGCTGCACTGTCAGAGGGGCAGTACTGAGGGAGCGCTGCACTGTCGGAGGGGCAGTACTGAGGGAACGCTGCACTGTTGGAGGGGCAGTACTGAGGGAACGCTGCACTGTCGGAGGGGCAGTACTGAGGGAGCGCTGCACTGTCGGAGGGGCAGTACTGAGGGAGCGCTGCACTGTCGGAGAGGCAGTACTGAGGGAACGCCGCACGGTCAGAGGGGCAGTACTGAGGGAGCGCTGCACTGTCGGAGGGGCAGTACTGAGGGAACGCTGCACTGTCGGAGGGGCAGTACTGAGGGAACGCTGCACTGTCGGAGAGGCAGTACTGAGGGAACGCCGCACGGTCGGAGGGGCAGTACTGAGAGTGCGCTGCACTGTCGGAGGGGGCCGGACTGAGGGAGCGCTGTACTGTGGGAGGGAGAGTACTGGGGGAGCGCTGCACTGTACAAGGGGCCGGACTGAGAGAGCGCTGCAATGTCGGAGGGGCAGTACAGAGGGAGCGCGGCACTGTCGGAGGGACAGTACTGGGGGAGCGCTGCGCTGTCCGAGGGGCCGGACTGAGAGAGTGCTGCAATGTCGGAGGGGCAGTACGGAGGGAGCGTGGCACTGTCGGAGGGGCGGTACTGAGCAGGCACTGCACTGTCAGAGGGGCAGTACTGAGGGAGCGCTGCAATGTCCAAGGGGCAGTACTGATGGAGCGCTGCACTGTCAGAGGGGCAGTACTGATGGAGCGCTGCAGTGTCCGAGGGGCAGTACTGAGGGAGCGCTGCACTGTCGGAAGGGCTATACTGATGGAGCGCTGCAGTGTCGGAGGGGCAGTACTGAGGGAGCGCTGCAATGTCGGAGGGGCCGGACTGAGGGAGCGCTGCACTGTCGGAGGGGCAGTACTGAGGGAGCGCTGCACTGTCGGAGGGGCAGTACTGAGGGAGCGCTGCACTGTCGGAGGGGCAGTACTGAGGGAGCGCCGCACGGTCGAAGGGGCAGTACTGAGAGGGCGCTGCACCGTCGGAGGGGCCGGACTGAGGGAGCGCGGCACTGTCGGAGGGGCAGTACTGAGGGAGCGCCGCACGGTCGAAGGGGCAGTACTGAGGGAGCGCTGCAATGTCCGAGGGGCCGTACTGAGGGAGCACTGCAATGTCCGAGGAGCAGTACTGATGGAGCGCTGCACTGTCGGAGGGGCAGTACTGAGGGAGCGCCGCACTGTCGGTGGGGCAGTACTGAGGGAGTATTGCCCTGTCGGAGGGGCAGTACTGAGGGAGCGCCGCACTGTCGGAGGGGCAGTACTGAGGGAGTGCTGCACTGTCGGTGGGGCAGTACTGAGGGAGTATTGCCCTGTCGGAGGGGCAGTACTGAGGGAGTGCTGCACTGTCGGTGGGGCAGTACTGAGGGAGTATTGCCCTGTCGGAGGGGCAGTACTGAGGGAGCGCCGCACTGTCGGAGGGGCAGTACTGAGGGAGTGCTGCACTGTCGGTGGGGCAGTACTGAGGGAGTATTGCCCTGTCGGAGGGGCAGTACTGAGGGAGTGCTGCACTGTCGGTGGGGCAGTACTGAGGGAGTATTGCCCTGTCGGAGCGGCAGTACTTAGGGAGCGCTGCACTGTCGGAGGGGCAGTACTGAGGGAGCGCTGCACTGTCGGTGGGGCAGTACTGAGGGAGCACTGCACTGTCGGAGGGGCAGTACTGAGGGAGCACTGCACTGTCGGAGCGGCAGTACTGAGGGAACATTACAACAGTGACTACGGTTCAAAAAAAATCTACTTCATTGGCTGTGAAGCGCTTTGGGACGTCCTGAGTTGGTGAAGGGTGCTGTCGAAATGTTTCTTTCCTTCCTTCATTTATTAAGCTTTCCTTCAACCGGTGTCTTTCAGGGAAGCGGTGGAGCACTTTCTGGAGGCCCTGAACATGCAGCGGAAGAGCCGGGGCCCGGAGGGCGAGCGGGGCCAGATGTCGGACAACATCTGGAGCACCCTGCGCATGGCCCTGTCCATGCTGGGCCAGACGGACATGTACCAGGCCGCCGACGCCCGCGATCTGGGAACCTTGCTCAAAGCCTTCAACCTGGACCACTGACTATGCCAACCGGGCGACTCCATCGTCTGCGAGTGTTGCCTCAACAGAACCGTCGTAACGACCTCTGACCCTGTGTGATTCCGCCCCCCCCCCCCCCCAAGTCTCCCCCTATACGCTGTATCTAACCCGTGCTGTACCTGCCCTGGGAGTGTTTGCTGGGACAGTGTAGAGGGAGCTTTACTCTGTATCTAACCCGTGCTGTACCTGCCCTGGGAGTGTTTGATGGGACAGTGTAGAGGGAGCTTTACTCTGTATCTAACCCGTGCTGTACCTGCCCCGGGAGTGTTTGATGGGACAGTGTAGAGGGAGCTTTACTCTGTATCTAACCCGTGCTGTACCTGCCCCGGGAGTGTTTGATGGGACAGTGTAGAGGGAGCTTTACTCTGTATCTAACCCGTGCTGTACCTGCCCTGGGAGTGTTTGATGGGACAATGTAGAGGGAGCTTTACTCTGTATCTAAACCGTGCTGTACCTGCCCCAGGAGTGTTTGATGGGACAATGTCGAGGGAGCTTTACTCTGTATCTAACCCGTGCTGTACCTGCACTGGGAGTGTTTGATGGGACAGTGTAGAGGGAGCTTTACTCTGTATCTAACCCGTGCTGTACCTGCACTGGGAGTGTTTGATGGGACAGTGTAGAGGGAGCTTTACTCTGTATCTAACCCGTGCTGTACCTGCCCTGGGAGTGTTTGATGGGGACAGTGTAGAGGGAGCTTTACTCTGTATCTATCCCGTGCTGTACCTGTCCTGGGAGTGTTTGATGGGACAATGTAGAGGGAGCTTTACTCTGTATCTAACCCGTGGTGTACCTGCCCTGGGAGTGTTTGATGGGACAGTGTAGAGGGAGCTTTACTCTGTATTTAACCCGTGCTGTACCTGCACTGGGAGTGTTTGATGGGACAGTGTAGAGGGAGCTTTACTCTGTATCTAACCCGTGCTGTACCTGCCCTGGGAGTGTTTGATGGGACAGTGTAGAGGGAGCTTTACTCTGTATCTAACCTGTGCTGTACCTGCCCTGGGAGTGTTTGATGGGGACAGTGTAGAGGGAGCTTTACTCTGTATCTAACCCGTGCTGTACCTGTCCTGGGAGTGTTTGATGGGACAGTGTAGAGGGAGCATTACTCTCTATCTAACCCGTGCTGTACCTGCCCTGGGAGTGTTTGATGGGACAGTGCAGAGGGATCTTTACTCTGTATCTAACCCGTGCTGTACCTGCCCTGGGAGTGTTTGACGGGACAGTGTAGAGGGAGCCTTACCCTGTATCTAACCCGTGCTGTACCTGCCCTGGGAGTGTTTGACGGGACAGTGTAGAGGGAGCTTTACTCTGTATCTAACCCGTGCTGTACCTGCCCTGGGAGTGTTTGACGGGACAGTGTAGAGGGAGCCTTACCCTGTATCTAACCCATGCTGTACCTGCCCTGGGAGTGTTTGATGGGACAGTGTAGAGGGAGCTTTACTCTGTATCTAACCTGTGCTGTACCTGCCCTGGGAGTGTTTGACGGGACAGTGTAGAGGGAGCTTTACTCTGTATCTAACCTGTGCTATACCTGCCCTGGGAGTGTTTGATGGGACAGTGTAGAGGGAGCTTTACTCTGTATCTAACCCGTGCTATACCTGCCCTGGGAGTGTTTGACGGGACAGTGTAGAGGGAGCTTTACTCTGTATCTAACCCGTGCTGTACCTGCCCTGGGAGTGTTTGACGGGACAGTGTAGAGGGAGCTTTACTCTGTATCTAACCCGTGCTGTACCTGCCCTGGGAGTGTTTGATGGGACAGTGTAGAGGGAGCTTGACTCTGTATCTAACCCGTGCTATACCTGCCCTGGGAGTGTTTGACGGGACACTGTAGAGGGAGCTTGACTCTGTATCTAACCCGTGCTATACCTGCCCTGGGAGTGTTTGATGGGACAGTGTAGAGGGAGCTTGACTCTGTATCTAACCCGTGCTGTACCTGCCCTGGGAGTGTTTGACGGGACACTGTAGAGGGAGCTTTACTCTGTATCTAACCCGTGCTGTACCTGCCCTGGGAGTGTTTGATGGGACAGTGTAGAGGGAGCTTTACTCTGTATCTAACCCGTGCTGTACCTGCCCTGGGAGTGTTTGACGGGACAGTGTAGAGGGAGCTTTACTCTGTATCTAACCTGTGCTGTACCTGCCCTGGGAGTGTTTGACGGGACAGTGTAGAGGGAGCTTTACTCTGTATCTAACCTGTGCTGTACCTGCCCTGGGAGTGTTTGACGGGACAGTGTAGAGGGAGCTTGACTCTGTATCTAACCCGTGCTGTACCTGCCCTGGGAGTGTTTGATGGGACAGTGTAGAGGGAGCTTTACTCTGTATCTAACCCGTGCTGTACCTGCCCTGGGAGTGTTTGACGGGACAGTGTAGAGGGAGCTTTACTCTCTATCTAACCTGTGCTATACCTGCCCTGGGAGTGTTTGATGGGACAGTGTAGAGGGAGCTTTACTCTGTATCTAACCCGTGCTATACCTGCCCTGGGAGTGTTTGACGGGACAGTGTAGAGGGAGCTTTACTCTGTATCTAACCCGTGCTATACCTGCCCTGGGAGTGTTTGATGGGACAGTGTAGAGGGAGCTTTACTCTGTATCTAACCCGTGCTGTCCCTGCCCCGGGAGTGTTTGATGGGACAGTGTAGAGGGAGCTTGACTCTGTATCTAACCCGTGCTGTCCCTGCCCCGGGAGTGTTTGATGGGACAGTGTTGAGGGAGCTTTACTCTGTATCTAACCTGTGCTGTACCTGCCCTGGGAGTGTTTGATGGGGACAGTGTAGAGGGAGCTTTACTCTGTATCTAACCCGTGCTGTACCTGCCCTGGGAGTGTTTGATGGGACAGTGTAGAGGGAGCTTTACTCTGTATCTAACCCGTGCTGTACCTGCCCTGGGAGTGTTTGACGGGACAGTGTAGAGGGAGCTTTACTCTGTATCTAACCTGTGCTGTACCTGCCCTGGGAGTGTTTGATGGGACAGTGTAGAGGGAGCTTTACTCTGTATCTAACCCGTGCTGTACCTGCCCTGGGAGTGTTTGACGGGACAGTGTAGAGGGAGCTTTACTCTGTATCTAACCTGTGCTGTACCTGCCCTGGGAGTGTTTGATGGGACAGTGTAGAGGGAGCTTTACTCTGTATCTAACCCGTGCTGTACCTGCTCTGGGAGTGTTTGATGGGACAGTGTAGAGGGAGCTTGACTCTGTATCTAACCTGTGCTGTACCTGCCCTGGGAGTGTTTGATGGGACAGTGTAGAGGGAGCTTTACTCTGTATCTAACCCGCGCTGTACCTGCCCTGGGAGTGTTTGATGGGACAGTGTAGAGGGAGTTTTACTCTGTATCTAACCCGTGCTGTACCTGCCCTGGGAGTGTTTGATGGGACAGTGTAGAGGGAGCTTTACTCTGTATCTAACCTGTGCTGTACCTGCCCTGGGAGTGTTTGACGGGACAGTGTAGAGGGAGCTTTACTCTGTATCTAACCCGTGCTGTCCCTGCCCTGGGAGTGTTTGATGGGACAGTGTAGGGGGAGCTTGACTCTGTATCTAACCCGTGCTGTCCCTGCCCTGGGAGTGTTTGATGGGACAGTGTAGAGGGAGCTTTACTCTGTATCTAACCCGTGCTGTCCCTGCCCTGGGAGTGTTTGACGGGACAGTGTAGAGGGAGCTTTACTCTGTATCTAACCCGTGCTGTCCCTGCCCTGGGAGTGTTTGACGGGACAGTGTAGAGGGAGCTTTACTCTGTATCTAACCCATGTACCTGCCCTGGGAGTGTTTGACGGGACAGTGTAGAGGGAGCTTTACTCTGTATCTAACCCATGTACCTGCCCTGGGAGTGTTTGACGGGACAGTGTAGAGGGAGCTTTACTCTGTATCTAACCCATGCTGTACCTGCCCTGGGAGTGTTTGACGGGACAGTGTAGAGGGAGCTTTACTCTGTATCTAACCCGTGCTGTACCTGCCCTGGGAGTGTTTGATGGGACAGTGTAGAGGGAGCTTTACTCTGTATCTAACCCATGTACCTGCCCTGGGAGTGTTTGATGGGACAGTGTAGAGGGAGCTTTACTCTGTATCTAACCCATGCTGTACCTGCCCTGGGAGTGTTTGACGGGACAGTGTAGAGGGAGCTTTACTCTGTATCTAACCCATGCTGTACCTGCCCTGGGAGTGTTTGATGGGAGAGTGTAGAGGGAGATTTACTCTGTATCTAACCCGTGCTGTACCTGCCCTGGGAGTGTTTGATGGGACACTGTAGAGGGAGATTTACTCTGTATCTAACCCATGCTGTACCTGCCCTGGGAGTGTTTGATGGGACAGTGTAGAGGGAGCTTTACTCTGTATCTAACCCGTGCTGTACCTGCCCTGGGAGTGTTTGATGGGACAGTGTAGAGGGAGCTTTACTCTGTATCTAACCCGTGCTGTAGCTGCCCTGGGAGTGTTTGATGGGAGAGTGTAGCGGGAGATTTACTCTGTATCTAACCCGTGCTGTACCTGCCCAGGGAGTGTTTGATGGGAGAGTGTAGAGGGAGCTTTACTCTGTATCTAACCCGTGCTGTACCTGCCCTGGGAGTGTTTGACGGGACAGTGTAGAGGGAGCTTTACTCTGTATCTAACCTGTGCTGTACCTGCCCTGGGAATGTTTGACGGGACAGTGTAGAGGGAGCTTTACTCTGTATCTAACCTGTGCTGTACCTGCCCTGGGAGTGTTTGACGGGACAGTGTAGAGGGAGCTTTACTCTGTATCTAACCTGTGCTGTACCTGCCCTGGGAGTGTTTGATGGGACAGTGTAGAGGGAGCTTTACTCTGTATCTAACCCGTGCTGTACCTGCCCTGGGAGTGTTTGACGGGACAGTG
Organism: Somniosus microcephalus; assembly: GCF_052327205.1. Classification (NCBI taxonomy): domain Eukaryota; kingdom Metazoa; phylum Chordata; class Chondrichthyes; order Squaliformes; family Somniosidae; genus Somniosus; species Somniosus microcephalus. Next base: position 20,632,995 of record NW_028225181.1, on the reverse strand, counting down.
TAGAGGGAGCTTGACTCTGTATCTAACTCATGTACCTGCCCTGGGAGTGTTTGACGGGAGAGTGTAGAGGGAGCTTTACTCTGTATCTAACCCGTGCTGTACCTGCCCTGGGAGTGTTTGACGGGACAGTGTAGAGGGAGCTTTACTCTGTATCTAACCCATGTACCTGCCCTGGGAGTGTTTGACGGGACAGTGTAGAGGGAGCTTTACTCTGTATCTAACCCATGTACCTGCCCTGGGAGTGTTTGACGGGAGAGTGTAGAGGGAGCTTTACTCTGTATCTAACCCGTGCTGTACCTGCCCTGGGAGTGTTTGACGGGACAGTGCAGAGGGAGCTTTACTCTGTATCTAACCCGTGCTGTACCTGCCCTGGGAGTGTTTGACGGGACAGTGTAGGGGGAGCTTTACTCTGTATCTAACCCGTGCTGTACCTGCCCTGGGAGTGTTTGATGGGACAGTGTAGAGGGAGCTTTACTCTGTATCTAACACGTGCTGTACCTGCCCTGGGAGTGTTTGACGGGACAGTGCAGAGGGAGCTTTACTCTGTATCTAACCCATGTACCTGCCCTGGGAGTGTTTGACGGGACACTGTAGAGGGAGCTTTACTCTGTATCTAACCCGTGCTGTACCTGCCCTGGGAGTGTTTGACGGGACACTGTAGAGGGAGCTTTACTCTGTATCTAACCCGTGCTGTACCTGCCCTGGGAGTGTTTGACGGGACAGTGTAGAGGGAGCTTTACTCTGTATCTAACCCGTGCTGTACCTGCCCTGGGAGTGTTTGACGGGACAGTGTAGAGGGAGCTTTACTCTGTATCTAACCCGTGCTGTACCTGCCCTGGGAGTGTTTGATGGGACAGTGTAGAGGGAGCTTTACTCTGTGTCTAACCCGTGCTGTACCTGCCCCGGGAGTGTTTGATGGGACAGTGTAGAGGGAGCTTTACTCTGTATCTAACCCGTGCTGTACCTGCCCTGGGAGTGTTTGACGGGACAGTGTAGAGGGAGCTTTACTCTGTATCTAACCCGTGCTGTACCTGCCCCGGGAGTGTTTGACGGGACAGTGTAGGGGGAGCTTGACTCGAAGAGAGAGGTATCCCATGGAGGAGCCAATCGTATCTCAATAATGTATATTAAAAGTATATAAATGAATTCTAATTATCAGGTACTTATTCTGGGGGTGTAATGCCCTAGACTGAAGACAGTCGGGGATGCCTCTGGCGAGCAGTCTAGCCGTCTGACCATGGTCTGGAGCCAGACCTTGAGCCCCGACTGTAAAAGCGCCAACCCAATAAAGGTTGTGATTTTGATAATTCCACTCGTGTCTTGTGAAGTGTCTGGAGTGGTGTTACTTTCAGTAAATGCCGAGGTCTGGGCATCGCACTTAAGGAGCTATACCAGGAATGTTCCCAGGGACGAGGGATTTCAGTTATGAGGTGAGCACAAAACATAAGAATTAGGAGCAGGAGTTGGCCATCGGGCCCCTTGAGCCTGCTCCATTCAATAAAACAGTGGCTGATCTTTGACCTCAACTCCACCTTCACGCCCTATCCCCATATCCCTTGATTCCTTTAGTATACAAAAATCTATTGATCTGTGTCTTGAATATACTCAACGACTGAGCCCCCACAGCCCTCTGGGCTAGAGAATTCCAAACATTCACCACCCTCTGAGTGAAGAAATTTTTCCTCAATCTCAGTCCTAAATGGCCGACCCCTTATTCTGAGACTGTGACCCCTGGTTCGGGACTCCCCAGCCAAGGAAAACATCCTCCCGGCATCTACCCTGTCAAGCCCTGTAAGAATTTTATGTGTTTCAATGAGGTCCCCTCTCATTCTTCTAAACTCTAGAGAATATTGGCCTCGTCTGCTCAATGTCTCCTCATAGGACAATCCCCCTCATCCCAGGAATCAATCTAGTGAACCTTCATTGCATTCCCTCGAAGGCAAGTATATCCTTCCTTGGGTAAGTAGACCAAAACTGGACACCCTGCTCCAGGTGTGGTCTCACCAAGGCCCGATATAATTGCAATAAGAGGTTGGAAAACTAGTCCGGTCCCAGCTGGAGTATTGTGTCCAGTTCTGGGCACCACACTTTTGGAAGGATGTGACGGCTTTGCAGAGGGTGCAGAAGAGATTTACTAGAATGGGGGGAGTGGGCGGGGTGGGGCTCAGGGACAACAGGGGGTGCTGAGGGACAATGGGGGAGTGGGTGGGCCTGAGGGAGGGAGGGGGCGGGGCGGAGGGACAACGGAGGAGAGGGAGGGGGCGGAGGGACAATGGGGGAGAGGGAGGGGGCGGAGGGACAATGGGGGAGAGGGAGGGGGCAGAGGGACAATGGGGAGGGGGCGGAGGGACAATGGGGGAGGGGAAGGGGCGGAGGGACAATGGAGGAGGAGGGGCCGCAGGGACAATGGGGGAGAGGGAAGCGGCGGAGGGACAATGGGGGAGGGACAATGGAGGAGGAGGGGCCGGAGGGGCAATGGGGGAGAGGGAGGGGGTGGAGGGACAATGGGGGAGAGGGAGGGGCGGAGGGACAATGGGGGAGAGGGAGGGGGCGGAGGGAAAATGGGGGAGAGGGAGGGGGCGGAGGGACAATGGGGGAGAGGGAGGGGGCGGAGGGACAATGAGGGAGGGGGCGGAGGGAAAATGGAGAGGGAGGGGGGCGGAGGGACAATGGGGGACGAGGAGGAACAATGGGGGTGAGGGAAGGGGCGGAGGAACAATGTGGGAGAGGGAAGGGGCGGAGGGACAATGGGGGATGTAAAGTCTGTGGGTTGTGCAGTTAATAAATACACAGACTTCAGAAGTAACAAACAAACAGGTCTTTACTATTCGAAGGTCCGGGCGAATCTGCCCCAGCAATCCTGCCACAACACTTATATACTGGTGTGGTCACTATCGGTATTACAGTATACAGAAGCCAAACAAATAGTGCCACACCTAAAGTAGTTCTCTTAAAGGTGAACGGTTACATTCAATAGTTCCCTTAAAGGTAGACGGGTACATACACTACAATCCTCCCTTTTTAGCTTGTTACTTACAGAGTCTCCGTTAAACATACATATCTTCAACTTCCTATAAACAAATTACAGATATAATCTCGGTGGAGTCAATGTCATATAAAACAATTTACAGATATAATCTCGGTGGGAACAGTTCACAGGTTCAGTCTCTGCGGAAACAGTTCATAGATTCAGTCGCTGATCTTGACTCGTTCCGAACAACATTTCTTTGGTGTAGCCGGTTCACCTGGCTAGCGTGACTCCTCCATAGCCTTTTTCTTGACGTAACAGCTTGAACTTTCGTCCTGTTGAACCAGCAGTGCGGACTTTTACAACCAACTGGCTGTCTTGACATTTTCCAGTTTTTCAACTAATTTAGCTCCTTTCGTAGTGTTCTGCCTGAGATGGTAGAAGTGCTAATATTTTAGACAGTTATTATCTTCTGCTTCTTCTTTTTCTTTTCTGCCTTTTTGAAACTCTCGGAGCTCCTTTCTCGGCTGCCAGCTGTAGCACCACCAACTCTCTATGTTCCTTAGACCTTAAGTGCTTCCTCCGAATTTCAGCGCTTTGGGAGTTTTCATCACAAGCTGGGCAGACCAAATCCTCGTAATATTCAGTGTCACTCAACAGGTCATGGTAATATTCGGGTTCGTCCTGAGTTAGGCCAGCGAGAGAGCCTTCTTCTTCCTCCTCACCCGTCTGGACGTTAGCTGACGGTGGTTCCTTCCCTAGACATCTTTCTTGAAAAGACTTCTTCATGCATTCATATTCATCCCGCTCTTCCTGGGTTGTCTGCCATTCCTTCACTACTGACCTCATTTGTGAGTTCAATACCTTCCCTTCCACCGGGGATTGCGGTATCAGGCTATTTAATCCTTCTACTGAAGCAGCTGTTTCAACATTCTTCTGTTCACATTGACGTGATTCAACGAACTCTTCATAGAGTAAACTGTAACACAAAATCTGTGTTGCCACCTCAGTTATTTCTGTAACTTTTGGGAGCTCCGAATTCCTTCCCTTTGCAGATTGAAGCTCGTGTTCCCATTGTGGAGTCTTGTCTCTCAGCATGTGAAGGAGTTGGCTGACCGTTAACTCTTCCGCGGGGACTCTGTGGATCAGAGTCTTCACCATTTCATCCACCTTTCCCTCCAATGCTTTCACCTTCCTTTCCTCTTGTACTTTGGTTTCAAGCGCTCGAAGAAGTTGCGCCTTGATGCTCCCAAGCTCATGTTCAGAGCCCATTCTTACAGTCTCTGTGTTTCTTACAGTTTCCTTCCCTTCCACTGAAAGGATTCCCAGTTGACTCTGCTCTTCAAGTCGTTGAACCTCGGTCATTGCCGCCCCATATTTGTCTTGGGTTTCCTCCAATATTTTTTATGAGTTCTTGGACATCTTGTCTTTCATGTTCTGCCATGTCTTTCACCGCTAAATTCTCATCTATGGATGGAACTTCTACCGATGAGTCTGTCTTGGCCTTGAGCTCATCAAGAATTTCCTGCAGCCTTTGGACTTCTTGCTCATGTTCAACCTTTAGTTGTTCATATGCTTCTACTGAAACTAGCTTTTCGGGGGTTGCCGAGTTAATCCCCTCCAGAATTGTAGCCTGGGCCTGTTCATACTGTTCTTTCCACTTCTCACACTCTGCTTGTAAGGAGTCGTAGAGAAGAACTGGAATAAAATCCCAGCTTCCTGAAGATTCCTCTTCATTTGCTTCTTTCGCAATTTCCTGTTGGAGTTCAGCCAAGGCTGCTATGCTATCTGCCTCTCGAAGTCTCACTGCCATCAAATCTTCTTTATTCTTGCAGTCTATCTCAGTCATTTTCCCTTTATTTTCATTTAACTGAGTGATAAGCTCCTCTTGCAACATGGCCACATTATTCACATCAGGTAAAGAAGCGTTTCTCTTTTCCATGTCCAAGATTTTTTTCTGCATCTCTTTAAGTGCACACTGCGATTCAGCTTCTCTTAACCTTGCCTGCACTAGCTCCGTCTCCAATTGCAGAACAAAATCCTCAGTGTAGTGTGGTTTGCCTTTATGCTGTATCTCTAGATCATGCAAATATTCTAACTCCTGAACATCATAAGGGAGGTGTGATCGGTAATTGGTCACGATGGCTCTATGGTCGCTCTCTGCTTGAGCTAGCAGGTTCTGTTGTCTTTCCAGACTCTCCCATTCGGTGTCATAGAACTTTTTCATTGTTTTCATCTCTTGTACGAGACGGTAACTTAATTGTTCGAATTGTTGTCGTACTTTGAAATAACGTTGAGTTCGAGCTCGGTGTTCCTCCGTAATGCATATGTCTGTGACTGTGAACAGACTCAGAATTCTCTGTCTTTATGCACGCCATCGTTTTTTCCAACCTTAGTCAGTGAGTTCATGTTAACCTTGTTTTTCATACGTGGGGCTGGACTTATCGTCTTCCGGCTCAGAGTCTGAGCTGCTTGTCTGCACCGAGTCCTCACTCGTCATTGCTTGTAGGTAGTGCCATTCCATGTCTATTTTCTTTATCCACTCCCGTCCTAGAAGTGGTGGTCCTCCCTCATGTAGTACATACAAGTTCATTCTTGGGTGTTCTTTACCCCTATCTCTCACCTTGACTCTTATTTTTCCCATGGGGGTATACTTTATGCCCCGTGTATGTCTGCAATACGAACTTGGTATCTCTTAAGGGTATGTGTGAGAATAGCCGGTGGTAATCCCCTCGATTTATGACTGATACAGGCTGATCCAGTGTCCAACTCCATTTTTCACTTTGGACTCCAGCTATTTTTTAGCATGACCCAGATAGTTTGTAGGTCAGCTTCCTTACTCACATGGTGGATACTCAGACTACCCAGCTCCTGGCCGTTTGGATCTGAGTCTGGATTCTGTTCGTCTGAACTCTTCTCAGCCCCCTTGTATACCTTGTTGTACTTTTCTTGTGATGGCTTCCTTTGGTTGTTGGTCTTCTTCCCTGACCGGCACACCTTGAGCGATGTGACCCAGTTTGCCACATTTCCTACATTCTTGGTTCTTAAACCAGCATTGATTCTGGTCGTGTGTTGTCTTCCCACAACGATAGCAATTTTGTTGTACTCGAGGTAATTTGGTCCACCCCGAGCGCCGCCGCCTTTAGTTGCATTTCCGCCGTTCCTTTTCGCTGCGGCTTCGTGTGATGCGGCTATAAGGACAGCCCTGTCAAGTGTAAGGTCGTTCTCTTCTAGTAGGGCGCTTTTGCGTCCCTTCCTTGGACAATCCGCCTACGAACTTGTCTCGCAGTGCCTCTGTCAGATTCCCTCCGAACTGGCAGTATTTCGCTAGCCTACGCAAGTTCGACCCAAGTATTCTGCGTTGTTTTCGTCTTTCCGTTGCGTTCTTGCATAGAATTTGAATCGTTCAGCCAACATCAACGGTGTGGGGTTCAAGTGGTCATTCAGAACAACCACTAATCTCTTCGAAAGACTGATCCGCCGGTTTAGCTGGTGCTAGTAAATCCTTCAAGAGCCCGTATGTCTTTGCGCCCATCGAGTTTAACAATGTTATCCGCCTTGTCGTCTTCCTCTATTTTGTTGGCTTCACAATTGATCTCGATGCGTTCCACGTACGTGGCCCAGTCTTCTATCTCAGAATTAAAAATCATTAATATTCCCTCGCTTAGGCATCTTTCTTCCCTTGGGAGCAGCACCAGTATTTCTTTAAGTATTCTTATTTATTTGTTTATTTCTAAGATGGCGGTTTTTCCCCGCGAATTATGCGGTTTCCCGCTCTTCCTTTCTCTCCACCGCCCACTTCAATGGCGGTATGTCAATCAAGATGGCGGTTTTCCCCGCGAAAATGGCGGTTTCCCGCTCTTTCCTTTCTCGCCCCGCCTCACTTCAATGGCGGTTTCCCCGCTTCTGGCGTCTTCTCCGCCTAATGGCGGCTTCCCGCGTTTCTTCCCGGTGGAAGGGGTACGCTTCCCCCCACAGCGGACAGGTTCAGACCGCTGGCTGGCTACCGCACAGCTCCCCTTACTCGGCTATGTCTTTTCCCTCACGCCCGCACGGCTCTACCGGCGCTGGGTACTACCCCGTTAACGGAGGACAGTTCAGCTGCTGGACTGGCTCTCGCGCAGTCTCTCTCTCTCTCCGTACCCGGCTCTGTCGCTCTCTCACCCGCACGTTCGGTGTTGCCGGCCCTGGGTACCCCCGTTGGTGGAGAACAGCTCAGCCGCTGGACTGGCTCTCGCGCAGTCTCTCTCACCCCGTTTTCGGCTGTGTCTCTCACCCCACTCCCGCACGTTCGGTTTTTGCCGGCTCTGAGTACCCCGTTGGTGTGGAGAACAGCTCAGCGCTGGACTGGCTCCTTGCAGTCTCTCTCTCCGCACCTCGCTCTCACTCCACACTGGTTCCCGTTCGCCTCCCCAGCCCTCTCGCAGACCGTTGTTTCCCTCCCCGGCTGCGGCTGGTTTCTCTTCCGCGCCTACTCGCAGGCTCAGCGCTTCGTGGCTGCGGTCGCTGCCGCGATTTTTCCTCCCGGCCGATCGCGCGGTCCGGCTGTCACCCGACGCCGTTGGACCCGACTTTTGGCCGGCACAGCTCCCCCTCGACCGAGGTCGAGTGCTCTGCCCTTATCCTCCGGATACTTCTACACCTTCCCCTACTCACAGTCTCTTCGGCCGCCTTGTTTCTTGCTGGTCGGCTCACTCCACACCGTGGCAGAAGGGTAGTCTAGTGCCTGTTGCTGATACAGCTTTTGTTGTTAGTCTTCCTGCTTTCTGTT
>NW_028225181.1:20597564-20624756 GCF_052327205.1 Somniosus microcephalus | reverse complement strand
GACGGGGCCTCAGTTTAACATCCCCCTGAACAGGGAGACGGGGCCTCGGTTTAACATTCCCCTGAACAGGGAGACGGGGCCTCGGTTTAACATTCCCCTGAACAGGGAGACGGGGCCTCGGTTTAACATCCCCCTGAACAGGGAGACGGGGCCTCGGTTTAACATCCCCCCTGAACAGGGAGACGGGGCCTCGGTTTAACATCCCCCTGAACAGGGAGACGGGGCCTCGGTTTAACATCCCCCTGAACAGGGAGACGGGGCCTCGGTTTAACATCCCCCTGAACAGCGAGACAGGGCCTCGGTTTAACATCCCCCCTGAACAGGGAGACGGGGCCTCAGTTTAACATCCCCCTGAACAGGGAGACGGGGCCTCGGTTTAACATTCCCCTGAACAGGGAGACGGGGCCTCGGTTTAACATTCCCCTGAACAGGGAGACGGGGCCTCGGTTTAACATCCCCTGAACAGGGAGACGGGGCCTCGGTTTAACATCCCCCTGAACAGGGAGACAGGGCCTCGGTTTAACATCCCCCCTGAACAGGGAGACGGGGCCTCGGTTTAACATCCCCCCTGAACAGGGAGACGGGGCCTCGGTTTAACATCCCCCTGAACAGGGAGACGGGGCCTCGGTTTAACATCCCCCTGAACAGGGAGACGGGGCCTCGGTTTAACATCCCCCTGAACAGGGAGACGGGGCCTCGGTTTAACATCCCCCTGAACAGGGAGACGGGGCCTCGGTTTAACATCCCCCTGAACAGGGAGACGGGGCCTCGGTTTAACATCCCCCTGAACAGGGAGACGGGGCCTCGGTTTAACATCCCCCTGAACAGGGAGACGGGGCCTCGGTTTAACATCCCCTGAACAGGGAGACGGGGCCTCGGTTTAACATCCCCCCTGAACAGGGAGACGGGGCCTCGGTTTAACATCCCCCTGAACAGGGAGACGGGGCCTCGGTTTAACAGCCCCCCTGAACAGGGAGACGGGGCCTCGGTTTAACATCCCCCTGAACAGGGAAGACGGGGCCTCGGTTTAACATCCACTGAACAGAGAGACGGGGCCTCGGTTTAACATCCCCCCTGAACAGGGAGACGGGGCCTCGGTTTAACATCCCCCTGAACAGGGAGACGGGGCCTCGGTTTAACATCCCCCCCTGAACAGGGAGACGGGGCCTCGGTTTAACATCCCCCTGAACAGGGAGACGGGGCCTCGGTTTAACATCCCCCTGAACAGGGAGACGGGGCCTCGGTTTAACATCCCCCCCTGAACAGGGAGACGGGGCCTCGGTTTAACATCCCCCTGAACAGGGAGACGGGGCCTCGGTTTAACATCCCCCCTGAACAGAGAGACGGGGCCTCGGTTTAACATCCCCCTGAACAGGGAGACGGGGCCTCGGTTTAACATCCCCCTGAACAGGGAGACGGGGCCTCGGTTTAACATCCCCCTGAACAGGGAGACGAGGCCTCGGTTTAACATCCCCCCTGAACAGGGAGACGGGGCCTCGGTTTAACATCCCCCTGAACAGGGAGACGGGGCCTCGGTTTAACATCCCCCTGAACAGGGAGACGGGGCCTCGGTTTAACATCCCCCTGAACAGGGAGACGGGGCCTCGGTTTAACATCCACTGAACAGAGAGACGGGGCCTCGGATAACGTATCATCTGATGGGGCAGTCCCTCCGGCAGTGCAGCGCTGCCTTAGTACTGGACAGCGGGAGTGCCGGCCTGGTTTTTGGGGTTGTAACCCACGAAATGTTGATTTTGGTGGGGGGAGGTGGGAAAGAGGTGTTTGTGAGACAGACTGAGATTCACTCAGTGACAGACACACAGCGCAGGCAGTGGTCACAGAGGTCAGGACAGCGGTGGGTAGGGCTCGTGAAGAGATCATGAGGAAGGGATTATGACCATTACTTGGGAGCTGGACATGGCTAGATGTGGGTTTCATGGCGGACAGGGGATGGGTGTGTCCAAGTCGAGCTCACCTGGTACCTGTCCCTGCTGCCCCTCTCTCATGTGTGTCAGTTTTAGCAGCTCTTTCTCATGGGCTGCATTCAGGTCGTCTATGCTGAGCTGAAACAGGAATTAAAACAGAACCCAATTAAAGCTCCAAGAGTCAGTGTCTGTGGTACCCGTACCCCAGTGAGAGTCAGTGTGTGTGGGACCCGTACCCCAGTGAGAGTCAGTGTCTGTGGGACCCGTACCCCAGTCAGAGTCAGTGGGACCCGCACCCCAGTGAGAGTCAGTGTCTGTGGGACCCGCACCCCAGTCAGAGTCAGTGGCACCCGCACCCCAGTGAGAGTCAGTGTCTGTGGGACCCGCACCCCAGTCAGAGTCAGTGTCTGTGGGACCCGTACCCCAGTCAGAGTCAGTGTCTGTGGGACCCGTACCCCAGTGAGAGTCAGAGTCGGTGGGACCCGTGCCCCAGTGAGAGTCAGTGTCTGTGGGACCTGTACCCCAGTGAGAGTCAGTGTCTGTGGGACCCGTACCCCAGTGAGAGTCAGTGTCTGTGGGACCTGTACCCCAGTGAGAGTCAGTGTCTGTGGGACCCGTACCCCAGTGAGAGTCAGTGTCTGTGGGACCTGTACCCCAGTGAGAGTCAGTGTCTGTGGGACCCGTACCCCAGTGAGAGTCAGTGTATGTGGGACCCGTACCCCAGTGAGAGTCAGTGTATGTGGGACCCGTACCCCAGTGAGAGTCAGTGGGACCCGCACCCCAGTGAGAGTCAGTGTCTGTGGGACCTGTACCCCAGTGAGAGTCAGTGACTGTGGGACCCGTACCCCAGTGAGAGTCAGTGTCTGTGGGACCCGTACCCCAGTGAGAGTCAGTGTCTGTGGGACCCGTACCCCAGTGAGAGTCAGTGGGACCCGCACCCCAGTGAGAGTCAGTGTCTGTGGGACCCGTACCCCAGTGAGAGTCAGTGGGACCCGCACCCCAGTGAGAGTCAGTGTCTGTGGGACCCGCACCCCAGTCAGAGTCAGTGGGACCCGCACGCCAGTGAGAGTCAGTGTCTGTGGGACCCGCACCCCAGTCAGAGTCAGTGGGACCCGCACCCCAGTGAGAGTCAGTGTCTGTGGGACCCGTACCCCAGTGAGAGTCAGTGGGACCCGCACCCCAGTGAGAGTCAGTGTCTGTGGGACCCATACCCCAGTGAGAGTCAGTGTCTGTGGGACCCGTACCCCAGTGAGAGTCAGTGACTGTGGGACCCATACCCCAGTGAGAGTCAGTGTCTGTGGGACCCGTACCCCAGTGAGAGTCAGTGTCTGTGGGACCCGTACCCCAGTGAGAGTCAGTGACTGTGGGACCCATACCCCAGTGAGAGTCAGTGTCTGTGGGACCCGTACCCCAGTGAGAGTCAGTGTCTGTGGGACCCGTGACCCAGTGAGAGTCACTGTATGTGGGACCCGTACCCCAGTCAGAGTCAGTGTCTGTGGGACCCGTACCCCAGTGAGAGTCAGTGTCTGTGGGACCCGTACCCCAGTGAGAGTCAGTGTCTGTGTGACCCGTACCCCAGTGAGAGTCAGTGTCTGTGGGACCCGTACCCCAGTGAGAGTCAGTGTCTGTGGGACCCGTACCCCAGTGAGAGTCAGTGTCTGTGGGACCCGTACCCCAGTGAGAGTCAGTGTCTGTGGACCCGTACCCCAGTGAGAGTCAGTGTCTGTGGGACCCGTACCCCAGTGAGAGTCAGTGTCTGTGGACCCATACCCCAGTGAGAGTCAGTGTCTGTGGGACCCGTATCCCAGTGAGAGTCAGTGTCTGTGGTACCCGTACCCCAGTGAGAGTCAGTGTCTGTGGACCCGTACCCCAGTGAGAGTCAGTGTCTGTGGGACCCGTACCCCAGTGAGAGTCAGTGTCTGTGGGACCCGTACCCCAGTGAGAGTCAGTGTCTGTGGGACCGGTATCCCAGTGAGAGTCAGTGTCTGTGGGACCGGTATCCCAGTGAGAGTCAGTGTCTGTGGGACCGGTATCCCAGTGAGAGTCAGTGTCTGTGGGACCCGTACCCCAGTGAGAGTCAGTGTCTGTGGACCCGTACCCCAGTGAGAGTCAGTGACTGTGGGACCCGCACCCCAGTGAGAGTCAGTGTCTGTGGGACCCGTACCCCAGTGAGAGTCAGTGTCTGTGGGACCCGTACCCCAGTGAGAGTCAGTGACTGTGGGACCGGTATCCCAGTGAGAGTCAGTGACTGTGGGACCCGTATCCCAGTGAGAGTCAGTGTCTGTGGGACCCGTATCCCAGTGAGAGTCAGTGACTGTGGGACCCGTACCCCAGTGAGAGTCAGTGTCTGTGGGACCCGTACCCCAGTGAAAGTCAGTGTCTGTGGGACCCGTACCCCAGTGAGAGTCAGTGTCTGTGGGACCCGTACCCCAGTGAGAGTCAGTGTCTCTGGGACCCGTACCCCAGTGAGAGTCAGTGTCTGTGGGACCCGTACCCCAGTCAGAGTCAGTGTCTGTGGGACCCGTACCCCTGTGAGAGTCAGTGTGTGTGGGACCTGTACCCCAGTGAGAATCGGTGTCTGTGGGACCCGTACCCCAGTGAGAGTCAGTGTCTGTGGGACCCGTACCCCAGTGAGAGTCAGTGTGTGTGGGACCCGTACCCCAGTGAGAGTCAGTGTGTGTGGGACCCGTACCCCAGTGAGAGTCAGTGTGTGTGGGACCCGTACCCCAGTGAGAGTCAGTGTGTGTGGGACCCGTACCCCAGTGAGAGTCAGTGTCTGTGGGACCTGTACCCCAGTGAGAGTCAGTGTCTGTGGGACCCGTGACCCTTGGGAGAGTCAGTGTCTGTGGGACCCGTACCCCAGTGAGAGTCAGTGTCTGTGGGACCCGTATCCCAGTGAGAGTCAATGTCTGTGGGACCCGTGACCCTTGGGAGAGTCAGTGTCTGTGGGACCCGTACCCCAGTGAGAGTCAGTGTCTGTGGGACCCGCACCCCAGTGAGAGTCAATGTCTGTGGGACCCGTACCCCAGTGAGAGTCAGTGTGTGTGGACCCGTACCCCAGTGAGAGTCAGTGTCTGTGGGACCCGTACCCCAGTGAGAGTCAGTGCCTGTGGGACCCGTACCCCAGTGAGAGTCAGTGTCTGTGGGACCCGTACCCCAGTGAGAGTCAGTGTCTGTGGGACCCGTACCCCAGTGAGAGTCAGTGTCTGTGGGACCCGTACCCCCGTGAGAGTCAGTGTCTGTGGGACCCGTACCCCAGTGAGAGTCAGTGTCTGTGGGACCTGTACCCCAGTGAGAGTCAGTGACTGTGGGACCTGTACCCCAGTGAGAGTCAGTGTCTGTGGGACCCGTACCCCAGTGAGAGTCAGTGTGTGTGGGACCCGTACCCCAGTGAGAGTCAGTGTGTGTGGGACCCGTACCCCAGTGAGAGTCAGTGTGTGTGGGACCCGTACCCCAGTCAGAGTCAGTGTCTGTGGGACCCGTACCCCAGTGAGAGTCAGTGTCTGTGGGACCCGTGCCCCAGTGAGAGTCAGTGTCTGTGGGACCCGTACCCCAGTGAGAGTCAGTGTCTGTGGGACCCGTGACCCTTGGGAGAGTCAGTGTCTGTGGGACCCGTACCCCAGTGAGAGTCAATGTCTGTGGGACCCGTACCCCAGTGAGAGTCAGTGTCTGTGGGACCCGTACCCCAGTGAGAGTCAGTGTCTGTGGGACCCGTACCCCAGTGAGAGTCAGTGTCTGTGGGACCCGTACCCCAGTGAGAGTCAGTGTCTGTGGGACCCGCACCCCAGTGAGAGTCAGTGTCTGTGGGACCCGTACCCCAGTGAGAGTCAGTGTCTGTGGGACCTGTACCCCAGTGAGAGTCAGTGACTGTGGGTCCCGTACCCCAGTGAGAGTCAGTGTCTGTGGACCCGTACCCCAGTGAGAGTCAGTGTCTGTGGGACCCGTACCCCAGTGAGAGTCAATGTCTGTGGGACCCGTACCCCAGTGAGAGTCAGTGTCTGTGGGACCCGTACCCCAGTGAGAGTCAATGTCTGTGGGACCCGTACCCCAGTGAGAGTCAGTGTCTGTGGGACCTGTACCCCAGTGAGAGTCAGTGTCTGTGGGACCCGTACCCCAGTGAGAGTCAATGTCTGTGGGACCCGTACCCCAGTGAGAGTCAGTGTCTGTGGGACCCGTACCCCAGTGAGAGTCAATGTCTGTGGGACCCGTACCCCAGTGAGAGTCAGTGTCTGTGGGACCCGTACCCCAGTGAGAGTCAATGTCTGTGGGACCCGTACCCCAGTGAGAGTCAGTGTCTGTGGGACCCGTACCCCAGTGAGAGTCAGTGTCTGTGGGACCCGTACCCCAGTGAGAGTCAGTGTCTGTGGGACCCGTACCCCAGTGAGAGTCAATGTCTGTGGGACCCGTACCCCAGTGAGAGTCAGTGTCTGTGGGACCCGTACCCCAGTGAGAGTCAGTGTGTGTGGACCCGTACCCCAGTGAGAGTCAGTGTCTGTGGGACCCGTACCCCAGTGAGAGTCAGTGTCTGTGGGACACGTACCCCAGTGAGAGTCAGTGTCTGTGGGACCCGTACCCCAGTGAGAGTCAGTGTGTGTGGGACCCGTACCCCAGTGAGAGTCAGTGTCTGTGGGACCCGTACCCCAGTGAGAGTCAGTGTCTGTGGGACCCGTACCCCAGTGAGAGTCAGTGTCTGTGGGACCCGTACCCCAGTGAGAGTCAGTGTGTGTGGGACCCGTACCCCAGTGAGAGTCAGTGTGTGTGGGACCCGTACCCCAGTGAGAGTCAGTGTGTGTGGGACCCGTACCCCAGTCAGAGTCAGTGTCTGTGGGACCCGTACCCCAGTGAGAGTCAGTGTCTGTGGGACCCGTGCCCCAGTGAGAGTCAGTGTCTGTGGGACCCGTACCCCAGTGAGAGTCAGTGTCTGTGGGACCCGTGACCCTTGGGAGAGTCAGTGTCTGTGGGACCCGTACCCCAGTGAGAGTCAATGTCTGTGGGACCCGTACCCCAGTGAGAGTCAGTGTCTGTGGGACCCGTACCCCAGTGAGAGTCAGTGTCTGTGGGACCCGTACCCCAGTGAGAGTCAGTGTCTGTGGGACCCGTACCCCAGTGAGAGTCAATGTCTGTGGGACCCGTACCCCAGTGAGAGTCAGTGTCTGTGGGACCCGTACCCCAGTGAGAGTCAGTGTGTGTGGACCCGTACCCCAGTGAGAGTCAGTGTCTGTGGGACCCGCACCCCAGTGAGAGTCAATGTCTGTGGGACCCGTACCCCAGTGAGAGTCAGTGTCTGTGGGTCCCGTACCCCAGTGAGAGTCAGTGTCTGTGGGACCCGTACCCCAGTGAGAGTCAGTGTCTGTGGGACCCGTACCCCAGTGAGAGTCAGTGTGTGTGGGACCCGTACCCCAGTGAGAGTCAGTGTGTGTGGGACCCGTACCCCAGTGAGAGTCAGTGTGTGTGGGACCCGTACCCCAGTGAGAGTCAGTGTGTGTGGGACCCGTACCCCAGTGAGAGTCAGTGTCTGTGGGACCCGTACCCCAGTGAGAGTCAGTGTGTGTGGGACCCGTACCCCAGTGAGAGTCAGTGTCTGTGGGACCCGCACCCCAGTGAGAGTCAGTGTCTGTGGGACCCGTACCCCAGTGAGAGTCAGTGTCTGTGGGACCCGTACCCCAGTGAGAGTCAGTGTCTGTGGGACCCGTACCCCAGTGAGAGTCAGTGTCTGTGGGACCCGTACCCCAGTGAGAGTCAGTGTCTGTGGGACCCGTACCCCAGTCAGAGTCAGTGTCTGTGGGACCCGTACCCCAGTCAGAGTCAGTGTCTGTGGGACCTGTACCCCAGTGAGAGTCAGTGTCTGTGGGACCCGTACCCCAGTGAGAGTCAGTGTATGTGGGACCCGTACCCCAGTGAGAGTCAGTGTATGTGGGACCCGTACCCCAGTGAGAGTCAGTGGGACCCGCACCCCAGTGAGAGTCAGTGTCTGTGGGACCTGTACCCCAGTGAGAGTCAGTGACTGTGGGACCCGTACCCCAGTGAGAGTCAGTGTCTGTGGGACCCGTACCCCAGTGAGAGTCAGTGTCTGTGGGACCCGTACCCCAGTGAGAGTCAGTGGGACCCGCACCCCAGTGAGAGTCAGTGTCTGTGGGACCCGTACCCCAGTGAGAGTCAGTGGGACCCGCACCCCAGTGAGAGTCAGTGTCTGTGGGACCCGCACCCCAGTCAGAGTCAGTGGGACCCGCACGCCAGTGAGAGTCAGTGTCTGTGGGACCCGCACCCCAGTCAGAGTCAGTGGGACCCGCACCCCAGTGAGAGTCAGTGTCTGTGGGACCCGTACCCCAGTGAGAGTCAGTGGGACCCGCACCCCAGTGAGAGTCAGTGTCTGTGGGACCCATACCCCAGTGAGAGTCAGTGTCTGTGGGACCCGTACCCCAGTGAGAGTCAGTGACTGTGGGACCCATACCCCAGTGAGAGTCAGTGTCTGTGGGACCCGTACCCCAGTGAGAGTCAGTGTCTGTGGGACCCGTACCCCAGTGAGAGTCAGTGACTGTGGGACCCATACCCCAGTGAGAGTCAGTGTCTGTGGGACCCGTACCCCAGTGAGAGTCAGTGTCTGTGGGACCCGTGACCCAGTGAGAGTCACTGTATGTGGGACCCGTACCCCAGTCAGAGTCAGTGTCTGTGGGACCCGTACCCCAGTGAGAGTCAGTGTCTGTGGGACCCGTACCCCAGTGAGAGTCAGTGTCTGTGTGACCCGTACCCCAGTGAGAGTCAGTGTCTGTGGGACCCGTACCCCAGTGAGAGTCAGTGTCTGTGGGACCCGTACCCCAGTGAGAGTCAGTGTCTGTGGGACCCGTACCCCAGTGAGAGTCAGTGTCTGTGGACCCGTACCCCAGTGAGAGTCAGTGTCTGTGGGACCCGTACCCCAGTGAGAGTCAGTGTCTGTGGACCCATACCCCAGTGAGAGTCAGTGTCTGTGGGACCCGTATCCCAGTGAGAGTCAGTGTCTGTGGTACCCGTACCCCAGTGAGAGTCAGTGTCTGTGGACCCGTACCCCAGTGAGAGTCAGTGTCTGTGGGACCCGTACCCCAGTGAGAGTCAGTGTCTGTGGGACCCGTACCCCAGTGAGAGTCAGTGTCTGTGGGACCGGTATCCCAGTGAGAGTCAGTGTCTGTGGGACCGGTATCCCAGTGAGAGTCAGTGTCTGTGGGACCGGTATCCCAGTGAGAGTCAGTGTCTGTGGGACCCGTACCCCAGTGAGAGTCAGTGTCTGTGGACCCGTACCCCAGTGAGAGTCAGTGACTGTGGGACCCGCACCCCAGTGAGAGTCAGTGTCTGTGGGACCCGTACCCCAGTGAGAGTCAGTGTCTGTGGGACCCGTACCCCAGTGAGAGTCAGTGACTGTGGGACCGGTATCCCAGTGAGAGTCAGTGACTGTGGGACCCGTATCCCAGTGAGAGTCAGTGTCTGTGGGACCCGTATCCCAGTGAGAGTCAGTGACTGTGGGACCCGTACCCCAGTGAGAGTCAGTGTCTGTGGGACCCGTACCCCAGTGAAAGTCAGTGTCTGTGGGACCCGTACCCCAGTGAGAGTCAGTGTCTGTGGGACCCGTACCCCAGTGAGAGTCAGTGTCTCTGGGACCCGTACCCCAGTGAGAGTCAGTGTCTGTGGGACCCGTACCCCAGTCAGAGTCAGTGTCTGTGGGACCCGTACCCCTGTGAGAGTCAGTGTGTGTGGGACCTGTACCCCAGTGAGAATCGGTGTCTGTGGGACCCGTACCCCAGTGAGAGTCAGTGTCTGTGGGACCCGTACCCCAGTGAGAGTCAGTGTGTGTGGGACCCGTACCCCAGTGAGAGTCAGTGTGTGTGGGACCCGTACCCCAGTGAGAGTCAGTGTGTGTGGGACCCGTACCTCAGTGAGAGTCAGTGTGTGTGGGACCCGTACCCCAGTGAGAGTCAGTGTCTGTGGGACCTGTACCCCAGTGAGAGTCAGTGTCTGTGGGACCCGTGACCCTTGGGAGAGTCAGTGTCTGTGGGACCCGTACCCCAGTGAGAGTCAGTGTCTGTGGGACCCGTATCCCAGTGAGAGTCAATGTCTGTGGGACCCGTGACCCTTGGGAGAGTCAGTGTCTGTGGGACCCGTACCCCAGTGAGAGTCAGTGTCTGTGGGACCCGCACCCCAGTGAGAGTCAATGTCTGTGGGACCCGTACCCCAGTGAGAGTCAGTGTGTGTGGACCCGTACCCCAGTGAGAGTCAGTGTCTGTGGGACCCGTACCCCAGTGAGAGTCAGTGCCTGTGGGACCCGTACCCCAGTGAGAGTCAGTGTCTGTGGGACCCGTACCCCAGTGAGAGTCAGTGTCTGTGGGACCCGTACCCCAGTGAGAGTCAGTGTCTGTGGGACCCGTACCCCCGTGAGAGTCAGTGTCTGTGGGACCCGTACCCCAGTGAGAGTCAGTGTCTGTGGGACCTGTACCCCAGTGAGAGTCAGTGACTGTGGGACCTGTACCCCAGTGAGAGTCAGTGTCTGTGGGACCCGTACCCCAGTGAGAGTCAGTGTGTGTGGGACCCGTACCCCAGTGAGAGTCAGTGTGTGTGGGACCCGTACCCCAGTGAGAGTCAGTGTGTGTGGGACCCGTACCCCAGTCAGAGTCAGTGTCTGTGGGACCCGTACCCCAGTGAGAGTCAGTGTCTGTGGGACCCGTGCCCCAGTGAGAGTCAGTGTCTGTGGGACCCGTACCCCAGTGAGAGTCAGTGTCTGTGGGACCCGTGACCCTTGGGAGAGTCAGTGTCTGTGGGACCCGTACCCCAGTGAGAGTCAATGTCTGTGGGACCCGTACCCCAGTGAGAGTCAGTGTCTGTGGGACCCGTACCCCAGTGAGAGTCAGTGTCTGTGGGACCCGTACCCCAGTGAGAGTCAGTGTCTGTGGGACCCGTACCCCAGTGAGAGTCAGTGTCTGTGGGACCCGCACCCCAGTGAGAGTCAGTGTCTGTGGGACCCGTACCCCAGTGAGAGTCAGTGTCTGTGGGACCTGTACCCCAGTGAGAGTCAGTGACTGTGGGTCCCGTACCCCAGTGAGAGTCAGTGTCTGTGGACCCGTACCCCAGTGAGAGTCAGTGTCTGTGGGACCCGTACCCCAGTGAGAGTCAATGTCTGTGGGACCCGTACCCCAGTGAGAGTCAGTGTCTGTGGGACCCGTACCCCAGTGAGAGTCAATGTCTGTGGGACCCGTACCCCAGTGAGAGTCAGTGTCTGTGGGACCTGTACCCCAGTGAGAGTCAGTGTCTGTGGGACCCGTACCCCAGTGAGAGTCAATGTCTGTGGGACCCGTACCCCAGTGAGAGTCAGTGTCTGTGGGACCCGTACCCCAGTGAGAGTCAATGTCTGTGGGACCCGTACCCCAGTGAGAGTCAGTGTCTGTGGGACCCGTACCCCAGTGAGAGTCAATGTCTGTGGGACCCGTACCCCAGTGAGAGTCAGTGTCTGTGGGACCCGTACCCCAGTGAGAGTCAGTGTCTGTGGGACCCGTACCCCAGTGAGAGTCAGTGTCTGTGGGACCCGTACCCCAGTGAGAGTCAATGTCTGTGGGACCCGTACCCCAGTGAGAGTCAGTGTCTGTGGGACCCGTACCCCAGTGAGAGTCAGTGTGTGTGGACCCGTACCCCAGTGAGAGTCAGTGTCTGTGGGACCCGTACCCCAGTGAGAGTCAGTGTCTGTGGGACACGTACCCCAGTGAGAGTCAGTGTCTGTGGGACCCGTACCCCAGTGAGAGTCAGTGTGTGTGGGACCCGTACCCCAGTGAGAGTCAGTGTCTGTGGGACCCGTACCCCAGTGAGAGTCAGTGTCTGTGGGACCCGTACCCCAGTGAGAGTCAGTGTCTGTGGGACCCGTACCCCAGTGAGAGTCAGTGTGTGTGGGACCCGTACCCCAGTGAGAGTCAGTGTGTGTGGGACCCGTACCCCAGTGAGAGTCAGTGTGTGTGGGACCCGTACCCCAGTCAGAGTCAGTGTCTGTGGGACCCGTACCCCAGTGAGAGTCAGTGTCTGTGGGACCCGTGCCCCAGTGAGAGTCAGTGTCTGTGGGACCCGTACCCCAGTGAGAGTCAGTGTCTGTGGGACCCGTGACCCTTGGGAGAGTCAGTGTCTGTGGGACCCGTACCCCAGTGAGAGTCAATGTCTGTGGGACCCGTACCCCAGTGAGAGTCAGTGTCTGTGGGACCCGTACCCCAGTGAGAGTCAGTGTCTGTGGGACCCGTACCCCAGTGAGAGTCAGTGTCTGTGGGACCCGTACCCCAGTGAGAGTCAATGTCTGTGGGACCCGTACCCCAGTGAGAGTCAGTGTGTGTGGGACCCGTACCCCAGTGAGAGTCAGTGTGTGTGGGACCCGTACCCCAGTGAGAGTCAGTGTGTGTGGGACCCGTACCCCAGTGAGAGTCAGTGTCTGTGGGACCCGTACCCCAGTGAGAGTCAGTGTGTGTGGGACCCGTACCCCAGTGAGAGTCAGTGTCTGTGGGACCCGCACCCCAGTGAGAGTCAGTGTCTGTGGGACCCGTACCCCAGTGAGAGTCAGTGTCTGTGGGACCCGTACCCCAGTGAGAGTCAGTGTCTGTGGGACCCGTACCCCAGTGAGAGTCAGTGTCTGTGGGACCCGTACCCCAGTGAGAGTCAGTGTCTGTGGGACCCGTACCCCAGTCAGAGTCAGTGTCTGTGGGACCCGTACCCCAGTCAGAGTCAGTGTCTGTGGGACCCGTGACCCCAGTCAGAGTCAGTGTCTGTGGGACCCATACCCCAGTGAGAGTCAGTGTCTGTGGGACCCGTACCCAAGTGAGAGTCAGTGACTGTGGGACCCGCACCCCAGTGAGAGTCAGTGTCTGTGGGACCCGTACCCCAGTGAGAGTCAGTGTCTGTGGAACCCATACCCCAGTGAGAGTCAGTGTCTGTGGAACCCGTACCCCAGTGAGAGTCAGTGTCTGTGGACCCGTACCCCAGTGAGAGTCAGTGTCTGTGGAACCCGTACCCCAGTGAGAGTCAGTGTCTGTGGGACCCATACCCCAGAGAGAGTCAGTGTCTGTGGGACCCGTACCCCAGTGAGAGTCAGTGTCTGTGGGACCCGTACCCCACTGAGAGTCAGTGACTGTGGGACCCGCACCCCAGTGAGAGTCAGTGACTGTGGGACCCGTACCCCAGTGAGAGTCAGTGTCTGTGGACCCGTACCCCAGTGAGAGTCAGTGTCTGTGGACCCGTACCCCAGTGAGAGTCAGTGTCTGTGGGACCCGTACCCCAGTGAGAGTCAGTGACTGTGGGACCCGCACCCCAGTGAGAGTCAGTGACTGTGGGACCCGTACCCCAGTGAGAGTCAGTGTCTGTGGGACCCGTACCCCAGTGAGAGTCAGTGTCTGTGGGACCCGTACCCCAGTGAGAGTCAGTGACTGTGGGACCCGTTCCCCAGTGAGAGTCAGTGTCTGTGGGACCCGTACCCCAGTGAGAGTCAGTGTCTGTGGGACCCGTACCCCAGTGAGAGTCAGTGACTGTGGGACCCGTTCCCCAGTGAGAGTCAGTGACTGTGGGACCCGCACCCCAGTGAGAGTCAGTGACTGTGGGACCCGCACCCCAGTGAGAGTCAGTGTCTGTGGGACCCGTTCCCCAGTGAGAGTCAGTGACTGTGGGACCCGCACCCCAGTGAGAGTCAGTGACTGTGGGACCCGTTCCCCAGTGAGAGTCAGTGTCTGTGGACCCGTACCCCAGTGAGAGTCAGTGACTGTGGGACCCGTACCCCAGTGAGAGTCAGTGTCTGTGGGACCCGTACCCCAGTGAGAGTCAGTGACTGTGGACCCGTACCCCAGTGAGAGTCAGTGTCTGTGGGACCCGTACCCCAGTGAGAGTCAGTGTCTGTGGGACCCGTACCCCAGTGAGAGTCAGTGTCTGTGGGACCCGTACCCCAGTGAGAGTCAGTGTCTGTGGGACCCGTACCCCAGTGAGAGTCAGTGTCTGTGGGACCCGTACCCCAGTGAGAGTCAGTGTCTGTGGGACCCGTACCCCAGTGAGAGTCAGTGTCTGTGGGTCCCGTGACCCCAGTGAGAGTCAGTGTCTGTGGGACCCGTACCCCAGTGAGAGTCAGTGACTGTGGGACCCGTATCCCAGTGAGAGTCGGTGTCTGTGGGACACGTGACCCCAGTGAGAGTCAGTGTCTGTGGGACCCGTACCCCAGTGAGAGTCAGTGTCTGTGGGACCTGTACCCCAGTGAGAGTCAGTGTCTGTGGGACCTGTACCCCAGTGAGAGTCAGTGTCTGTGGAACTGTACCCCAGTGAGAGTCAGTGTCTGTGGGACCCGTTCCCCAGTGAGAGTCAGTGTCTGTGGGACCCGTACCCCAGTGAGAGTCAGTGTCTGTGGGACCCGTACCCCAGTGAGAGTCAGTGTCTGTGGGACCCGTACCCCAGTGAGAGTCGGTGTCTGTGGGACCCGTACCCCAGTGAGAGTCAGTGTCTGTGGGACCCGTACCCCAGTGAGAGTCAGTGTCTGTGGGACCCGTACCCCAGTGAGAGTCAGTGTCTGTGGAACCCGTACCCCAGTGAGAGTCAGTGTCTGTGCGACCCGTACCCCAGTGAGAGTCAGTGTCTGTGGGACCCGTACCCCAGTGAGAGTCAGTGTCTGTGGGTCCCGTGACCCTTGGGAGAGTCAGTGTCTGTGGGACCCGTACCCCAGTGAGAGTCAGTGTCTGTGGGACCCGTACCCCAGTGAGAGTCAGTGTCTGTGGGACCCGTACCCCAGTGAGAGTCAGTGTCTGTGGACCCGTACCCCAGTGAGAGTCAGTGTCTGTGGGACCCGTACCCCAGTGAGAGTCAGTGTCTGTGGGACCCGTACCCCAGTGAGAGTCAGTGTCTGTGGGACCCGTACCCCAGTGAGAGTCAGTGTCTGTGGAACCCGTACCCCAGTGAGAGTCAGTGTCTGTGGGACACGTACCCCAGTGAGAGTCAGTGTCTGTGGGACCCGTACCCCAGTGAGAGTCAGTGTCTGTGGGACCCGTACCCCAGTGAGAGTCAGTGTCTGTGGGACCCGTACCCCAGTGAGAGTCAGTGTCTGTGGGACCCGTACCCCAGTGAGAGTCAGTGTCTGTGGGACCCGTACCCCAGTGAGAGTCAGTGTCTGTGCGACCCGTACCCCAGTGAGAGTCAGTGTCTGTGGGACCCGTACCCCAGTGAGAGTCAGTGTCTGTGGAACCCGTACCCCAGTGAGAGTCAGAGTCTGTGGGACCCGTACCCCAGTGAGAGTCAGTGTCTGTGGGACCCGTACCCCAGTGAGAGTCAGTGTCTGTGGGACCCGTACCCCAGTGAGAGTCAGTGTCGGTGGGGCCCGTACCCCAGTGAGAGTCAGTGTCTGTGGGACCCGTACCCCAGTGAGAGTCAGTGTCTGTGGGACCCGTACCCCAGTGAGAGTCGGTGTCTGTGGGACGTGTACCCCAGTGAGAGTCAGTGTCTGTGGGACCCGTGCCCCAGTGAGAGTCAGTGTCTGTGCGACCCGTACCCCAGTGAGAGTCAGTGTCTGTGGGACCCATACCCCAGTGAGAGTCAGTGTCTGTGGGACCCGTGCCCCAGTGAGAGTCAGTGTCTGGGCGACCCGTACCCCAGTGAGAGTCAGTGTCTGTGGGACCCGTACCCCAGTGAGAGTCAGTGTCTGTGGGACCCGTACCCCAGTGAGAGTCAGTGTCTGTGGGACCCGTACCCCAGTGAGAGTCAGTGTCTGTGGGACCCGTGCCCCAGTGAGAGTCAGTGTCTGTGGGACCCGTACCCCAGTGAGAGTCGGTGTCTGTGGGACCCGTACCCCAGTGAGAGTCAGTGTCTGTGGGACCCGTACCCCAGTGAGAGTCAGTGTCTGTGGGACCCGTACCCCAGTGAGAGTCAGTGTCTGTGGGACCCGTGCCCCAGTGAGAGTCAGTGTCGGTGGGGCCCGTACCCCAGTGAGAGTCAGTGTCTGTGGGACCCGTACCCCAGTGAGAGTCAGTGTCTGTGGGACCCGTACCCCAGTGAGAGTCGGTGTCTGTGGGACGTGTACCCCAGTGAGAGTCAGTGTCTGTGGGACCCGTGCCCCAGTGAGAGTCAGTGTCTGTGCGACCCGTACCCCAGTGAGAGTCAGTGTCTGTGGGACCCATACCCCAGTGAGAGTCAGTGTCTGTGGGACCCGTGCCCCAGTGAGAGTCAGTGTCTGTGCGACCCGTACCCCAGTGAGAGTCAGTGTCTGTGGGACCCGTACCCCAGTGAGAGTCAGTGTCTGTGGGACCCGTACCCCAGTGAGAGTCAGTGTCTGTGGGACCCGTACCCCAGTGAGAGTCAGTGTCTGTGGGACCCGTGCCCCAGTGAGAGTCAGTGTCTGTGGGACCCGTACCCCAGTGAGAGTCGGTGTCTGTGGGACCCGTACCCCAGTGAGAGTCAGTGTCTGTGGGACCCGTACCCCAGTGAGAGTCAGTGTCTGTGGGACCCGTACCCCAGTGAGAGTCAGTGTCTGTGGGACCCGTGCCCCAGTGAGAGTCAGTGTCTGTGGGACCCGTACCCCAGTGAGAGTCAGTGTCTGTGGGACCCGTACCCCAGTGAGAGTCAGTGTATGTGGGACCCGTGCCCCAGTGAGAGTCAGTGTCCGTGGGACCCGTACCCCAGTGAGAGTCAGTGTCTGTGGGACCCGTACCCCAGTGAGAGTCAGTGTCTGTGGGACCCGTACCCCAGTGAGAGTCAGTGTCTGTGGGACCCGTACCCCAGTGAGAGTCAGTGTCCGTGGGACCCGTGACCCTTGGGAGAGTCAGTGTCTGTGGGACCCGTACCCCAGTGAGAGTCAGTGTGTGTGGGACCCGTACCCCAGTGAGAGTCGGTGTCTGTGGGACCCGTACCCCAGTGAGAGTCAGTGTCTGTGGGTCCCGTACCCCAGTGAGAGTCAGTGTCTGTGGGACCCGTACCCCAGTGAGAGTCAGTGTCTGTGGGACCCGTGCCCCAGTGAGAGTCAGTGTCTGTGGGACCCGTGCCCCAGTGAGAGTCAGTGTCTGTGGGACCCGTACCCCAGTGAGAGTCAGTGTCTGTGGGACCCGTACCCCAGTGAGAGTCAGTGTCCGTGGGACCCGTGACCCTTGGGAGAGTCAGTGTCTGTGGGACCCGTACCCCAGTGAGAGTCAGTGTGTGTGGGACCCGTACCCCAGTGAGAGTCGGTGTCTGTGGGACCCGTACCCCAGTGAGAGTCAGTGTCTGTGGGTCCCGTACCCCAGTGAGAGTCAGTGTCTGTGGGACCCGTACCCCAGTGAGAGTCAGTGTCTGTGGGACCCGTGCCCCAGTGAGAGTCAGTGTATGTGGGACCCGTGCCCCAGTGAGAGTCAGTGTCCGTGGGACCCGTACCCCAGTGAGAGTCAGTGTCTGTGGAACCCGTACCCCAGTGAGAGTCAGTGTCTGTGGGACCCATACCCCAGTGAGAGTCAGTGTCCGTGGGACCCGTACCCCAGTGAGAGGCAGTGTCTGTGGGACCCGTACCCCAGTGAGAGTCAGTGTCTGTGGGACCCGTACCCCAGTGAGAGTCAGTGTCCGTGGGACCCGTGACCCTTGGGAGAGTCAGTGTCTGTGGGACCCGTACCCCAGTGAGAGTCAGTGTCTGTGGAACCCGTGCCCCAGTGAGAGTCAGTGTCCGTGGGACCCGTACCCCAGTGAGAGGCAGTGTCTGTGGGACCCGTACCCCAGTGAGAGTCAGTGTCTGTGGGACCCGTACCCCAGTGAGAGTCAGTGTCCGTGGGACCCGTACCCCAGTGAGAGTCAGTGTCTGTGGAACCCGTGCCCCAGTGAGAGTCAGTGTCCGTGGGACCCGTACCCCAGTGAGAGGCAGTGTCTGTGGGACCCGTACCCCAGTGAGAGTCAGTGTCCGTGGGACCCGTGACCCTTGGGAGAGTCAGTGTCTGTGGGACCCGTACCCCAGTGAGAGTCAGTGTGTGTGGGACCCGTACCCCAGTGAGAGTCGGTGTCTGTGGGACCCGTACCCCAGTGAGAGTCAGTGTCTGTGGACCCGTACTCCAGTGAGAGTCAGTGTCTGTGGGTCCCGTGACCCTTGGGAGAAAGATTAACATCTTCTGATGGTGGAATCACACCCTCCGATGTTGAAGGACTGTTGGCCCCTCCCCTCCCCCATACCTTCCAGGTGAAGGGGTTGTTGGCCAAGATGGCAGCCAGCAGTTGGATGGCGTTTTTGCAGACATTCACCGACTTGTCACAGAGTCTTCCCGTTGCCAGGGCCACCAGCGCCTGGAACCGGTTCAGAGGGAGGGCCTGAAAGCAGAGAGGGAATGCCGTTACCATAACAACGCCCCAACCCCATCAGCGCAAGCGCGCCACCCCTCCTTACCTTCTCCTGGACGATGCGGGCGAGGACCTGGAGGCAGCGACTGCGCACGAAGGCGTGGACATCGTGGAGGTGCAGCTGCAGCATGTCGAGGAAGCGGTCACGTGTCTCCCGGGACGGCCCGTCCAGCTGGGCGCCGCTCAGCACCCGCATCAACATCTCGCCCATGGTGGACAGCACAGCGTTCCGCAGGGTGTAGCTCTGCCAGGGGGTAGAAGGTTAAAGGGTGAGGTGAGAGGTCAAAGGTGAAGGCGGGCGGCTCTGGTCAAGCGAGATCCCCCGCCCTCCCCCCACACACGGTCCACAGGAAGAGAACACCTTCCCCAAGCTCCTCACCTCTCCGTTCAGAAGGTCCAAGATCAGGCTGATGTTTGGGATCATGACGCCGGGGACCCTCTCGGCCAGCTCCACCAGGAAGGCCGCGTAGGACCGCGCCCCGGAGGGTTCGCGGCTCGTGTCGACCAACGCGCTCTGCCCGATTTCCCTGCGGACGAAGAATGGAAGACAAAAATCAATGGGGCTTTCAACACTTCACGGAAACAGGAGGAGAGCGTTGGGCAGGTGTGGCAGACAGCCCCAGGGGGTCAGGGGTTAGAGGGCGCTGACAAGTGAAGCCAGAACTGTTGGGCAATCAAACCTTCACCCTTGAAAGTTATTCTTCCACAGGCCATTCCGATGAAGACAAAGAACGAACAGACTTTGCATTTCTATCACGCCTCCCGCCACCACAGGAAGTCCCAAAGCGGTTCACAGCCAATTTCTGAAGTGTGGTAACGTGGGAAACAGGGCAGCTAATTTGTGCACAGCAAGCTCCCACAAACTGCAATGTGGTGTCGCTTGATGGATCAATATTGGCCCCAGGGCAACGGTGAGTACCCCCGTGGTCTTCTTCCAATACTGTCCGCGGGATCATTTATATTCACCCGAGAAGTTTAATGTCGCATCCGACAGTGCAGCGCTCCCTCAGTACTGCCCCTCCGACAGTGCAGCGCTCCCTCAGTACTGCCCCTCCGACAGTGCAGCGCTCCCTCAGTACTGCCCCTCCGACAGTGCAGAGCTCCCTCAGTACTGCCCCTCCGGCGGTGCGGCGCTCCCTCAGTACTGCCCCTCCGACAGTGCGGCGCTCCCTCAGTACTGCCCCTCCGACAGTGCAGCGCTCTCTCAGTACTGCCCCTCCGACAGTGCAGCGCTCCCTCAGTACTGCCCCTCCGACAGTGCAGTGCTCCCTCAGTACTGCCCCTCCGACAGTACAGCACTCCCTCAGTACTGCCCCTCCGACAGTAGTGCTCCCTCAGCACTGCCCCTCCGACAGTGCAGCACTCCCTCAGTACTGCCCCTCCGACAGTACAGCACTCCCTCAGTACTGCCCCTTCGACAGAGCAGCGCTCCCTCAGTACTGCCCCTCCGACAGTGCAGCTCTCCCTCAGTACTGCCCCTCTGACAGTGCAGCTCTCCCTCAGTACTGCCCCTCGGACAGTGCGGCGCTCCCTCAGTACTGCCCCTCTGACAGTGCAGCGCTCCCTCAGTACTGCCCCTCTGACAGTGCAGCGCTCCCTCAGTACTGCCCCTCCGACAGTGCGGCGCTCCCTCAGTACTGCCCCTCCGACAGTGCGGCGCTCCCTCAGTACTGCCCCTCCGACAGTGCGGCGCTCCCTCAGTACTGCCCCTCTGACAGTGCAGCTCTCCCTCAGTACTGCCCCACCGACAGTGCGGCGCTCCCTCAGTACTGCCCCTCCGACAGTGCAGCGCTCCCTCAGTACTGGCACTGCGAGTGTCGGCCTGGATTATGGGACTCGAGTCTCCGGAGTGGTGCTCCGATTCGGGAGGCAGGAGTTGAACCGACTGAGCCACATTCCTAACGGGAACTGCCCCTTTAAACTTGGCGCACTGTAACCACATCCTCCTGCCAACAGTGGCGCTGCAGAACCTCCACAGGGGTGGAAGCTGCAATTACAGTGTGACAAGATGGCCGGCTCCACCACAGTTTAGAACTTATACAGGTAATTGGAGACAGGAAGCGAGGGGAGATGACTTAATTCGAATCAAACTTATCGATTAGATTCCAGCCTGTAACTCACTCCCGGGTATCTGTTATTCTATATATAAACCCCCCGAACCCCTCGATTAGATTCCAGCCTGTAACTCACTCCCGGGTATGTTATTCTATATATAAACCCCCCCCGAACCCCCCCAATTAGATTCCAGCCTGTAACTCACTCCCGGGTATCTGTTATTCTATATATAAACCCCCCGAACTCCTCGATTAGATTCCAGCCTGTAACTCACTCCCGGGTATCTGTTATTCTATGTATAAACCCCCCCGAACCCCTCGATTAGATTCCAGCCTGTAACTCACTCCCGGGTATCAGTTATTCTATATATAAACCCCCGAACCCCTCGATTAGATTCCAGCCTGTAACTCACTCCCGGGTATCCGTTATTCTATATATAAACCCCCCGAACCCCTCGATTAGATTCCAGCCTGTAACTCACTCCCGGGTATCTGTTATTCTATATATAAACCCCCCGAGCCCCTCGATTAGATTCCAGCCTGTAACTCACTCCCGAGTATCAGTTATTCTATATATAAACCCCCCCGAACCCCTCGATTAGATTCCAGCCTGTAACTCACTCCCGAGTATCAGTTATTCTATATATAAACCTCCCGAACCCCTCGATTAGATTCCAGCCTGTAACTCACTCCCGGGTATCTGTTATTCTATATATAAACACCCCCGAACCCCTCGATTAGATTCCAGCCTGTAACTCACTCCCGGGTATCTGTTATTCTATATATAAACCCCACCGAACCCCTCGATTAGATTCCAGCCTGTAACTCACTCCCGGGTATCTGTTATTCTTTATATAACCCCCCCGAACCCCTCGATTAGGTTCCAGCCTGTAACTCACTCCCAGGTATCCGTTATTCTATATATAAACCCCCCGGTTTACCCAGTCCCTCACCTCATGATCTCTCCCACGACGGTTTTCATGCCGTACTCCGTGGCCCAGATGGTCACAGCCTGCACCAGGACCGGAGCCACGTGCTCGAAGTGCTGCAGCAGCTGGATAATATTCAGAGTGGCCCCTGTGGAAGGACAATGGACAGAGGGGATCACAGTCAGAAGATGCACTGAGGAGCTTAGCACCCTACCCCACCCCACAACAGCCCCTCCCTCAAGATCTCTCGCACTACCCCCCCCCCCCCCCCCGCAAAACCGGGTCTCCGCCCCCTCCCAAGTCTCTACCACACCCCGAACACCAACTCGGGGCCTCTCTCTCCCCCCCATCCCAGGCTCTCTCTCCCACCCCGAACAACCCCCCACCCCCTCCGGGGTCTCTCTTTAACCCCCCCCATACACCCACCTCTCCCCTGCCCAGGGGTCTCTTCACACCCCCACCTGAACACCACCCTCTCCCCCAAGGGGGGGGGGTCTCTCCCCAACCCGAACAGCACCCCCCTTCCCAGGGGGGTCTCTCCCCTGCCACCCCACCCCATTCCAAACACTGCCCTCTCATGTGCCAGCGTCTCTGCCCCAGCCCTAACACACGCGCCCTCCTGGGGTCTCCCCCTCACCTTGAATACCGCCTCCCCTTCCCCCGGATCTCGCCCCCCTCCCCCCACCACTCCCCGGGGGGTCTCCTCTCCCCCCGGGCGTCTCTTTATCCCCCCTCGTTGTGTAAAAAAGTTTTTCCTCATCTCGCCTCTGGTTCTTTTGCCAATCGCTTTCAGTCTGTGCCCTCTGGGTATTGACCCATCAGCCATTGGAAACAGTTCCTCTTTCGTTACTCTATCGAACCCCTTCCGAATTTTAAACCCCAGGGACCCACCCAGCATGTGGTTGTAACGTTTGATCATGACACCCAGGAGGTGAGCCACGGCCTCTCGCGTCCCCTTGTTCTTCACCTGCCCGATGCAGGAGTTTTCCAGGATCCGGTAGCAGCAGCAGGTGACGAGGCTGAAGACGGGATCAGAACGATGAAGGTTATTTTCCGCGGCAACTTAATTCCCGCCCCCCCCCAATCGCACAGCAAGACGCCACAAACACAGCCCGAATATCGGCCCCAGGAGGAATCACCGCTGCGTTTCTTCCGATACTGCCCGTGGGATCTTTAACACCCCCCTGAACAGGGAGACGGGGCCTCGGTTTAACATCCCCTGAACAGGGAGACGGGGCCTCGGTTTAACATCCCCCTGAACAGGGAGACGGGGCCTCGGTTTAACATCCCCCTGAACAGGGAGACGGGGCCTCGGTTTAACATCCCCCTGAACAGGGAGACGGGGCCTCGGTTTAACATCCCCCTGAACAGGGAGACGGGGCCTCGGTTTAACATCCCCCCTGAACAGGGAGACGGGGCCTCGGTTTAACATCCCCCTGAACAGGGAGACGGGGCCTCGGTTTAACATCCCCCCCTGAACAGGGAGACGGGGCCTCGGTTTAACATCCCCCCTGAACAGGGAGACGGGGCCTCGGTTAACATCCCCCTGAACAGGGAGACGGGGCCTCGGTTTAACATCCCCCTGAACAGGGAGACGGGGCCTCGGTTTAACATCCCCCTGAACAGGGAGACGGGGCCTCGGTTTAACACCCCCCCCGAACAGGGAGACGGGGCCTCGGTTTAACATCCCCCCTGAACAGGGAGACGGGGCCTCGGTTTAACATCCCCCCTGAACAGGGAGACGGGGCCTCGGTTTAACATCCCCCTGAACAGGGAGACGGGGCCTCGGTTTAACATCCCCCTATGAACAGGGAGACGGGGCCTCGGTTTAACATCCCCCCTGAACAGGGAGACGGGGCCTCGGTTTAACATCCCCCTGAACAGGGAGACGGGGCCTCGGTTTAACATCCCCCTGAACAGGGAGACGGGGCCTCGGTTTAACATCCCCTCTGAACAGGGAGACGGGGCCTCGGTTTAACATCCCCCCTGAACAGGGAGACGGGGCCTCGGTTTAACATCCCCCTGAACAGGGAGACGGGGCCTCGGTTTAACATCTCCCCCTGAACAGGGAGACGGGGCCTCGGTTTAACATCCCCCTGAACAGGGAGACAGGGGCCTCGGTTTAACATCCCCCCTGAACAGGGAGACGGGGCCTCGGTTTAACATCCCCCCTGAACAGGGAGACGGGGCCTCGGTTTAACATCCCCCTGAACAGGGAGACGGGGCCTCGGTTTAACATCCCCCCTGAACAGGGAGACGGGGCCTCGGTTTAACATCCCCCCTGAACAGGGGGACGGGGCCTCGGTTTAACATCCCCCCTGAACAGGGAGACGGGGCCTCGGTTTAACATCCCCCCTGAACAGGGAGACGGGGCCTCGGTTTAACATCCCCCCTGAACAGGGAGACGGGGCCTCGGTTTAACATCCCCCTGAACAGGGAGACGGGGCCTCGGTTTAACATTCCCCCTGAACAGGGAGACGGGGCCTCGGTTTAACATCCCCTGAACAGGGAGACGGGGCCTCGGTTTAACATCCCCCTGAACAGGGAGACGGGGCCTCGGTTTAACATCCCCCTGAACAGGGAGACGGGGCCTCGGTTTAACATCCCCCCTGAACAGGGAGACGGGGCCTCGGTTTAACATCCCCCCTGAACAGGGAGACGGGGCCTCGGTTTAACATCCCCTGAACAGGGAGACGGGGCCTCGGTTTAACATCCCCCCCTGAACAGGGAGACGGGGCCTCGGTTTAACATCCCCCCCTGAACAGGGAGACGGGGCCTCGGTTTAACATCCCCCTGAACAGGGAGACGGGGCCTCGGTTTAACATCCCCCTGAACAGGGAGACGGGGCCTCGGTTTAACATCCCCCTGAACAGGGAGACGGGGCCTCGGTTTAACATCCCCCCTGAACAGGGAGACGGGGCCTCGGTTTAACATCCCCCCCTGAACAGGGGGACGGGGCCTCGGTTTAACATCCCCCCTGAACAGGGGGACGGGGCCTCGGTTTAACATCCCCTGAACAGGGAGACGGGGCCTCGGTTTAACATCCCCCTGAACAGGGAGACGGGGCCTCGGTTTAACATCCCTCTGAACAGGGAGACGGGGCCTCGGTTTAACATCCCCCTGACCAGGGAGACGGGGCCTGGTTTAACGCCTTGTCCGAACGACTGCCCCATCGACAGTGCCATGCTCCCCCAGTACTGGCACCAGGAGTGTCGGCCTGGGATTACAAGCTCACAATTGGGAGAAATCAGGCTATTCAGCCCAGGCTGGTGATTGAACCTGGGCCCTGGATTAATGCAGCCCCCTCGTGCATGTACCCACTGACCGGCTGAACTCCTCTTCCACCGAGCCAATGCTCCACAGTCTGCGGACATCCAGCTGCACCAGCTGGGTGATGACCAGCACAACCTTTGCGCGCTCCGACTCCCAGTCAAACTCCCAGGCCTTCATCTTCGCTTTCCGCACCTGCGAGGGAGAGAGGCAGGATGAAGCTGTGCGATGGATAGAGCGCGAGAGAGAGAGCCGCACGGAGAGAGAGCGAGAGAGAGAGCGAGGGCGAGAGGCACGGAGCAGACAGAGGGCGGCGCAGACAGAGGGCGAGAGAGACGCGCAGACAGAGAGCGAGAGAGACGCGCAGACAGAGAGCGAGAGAGACGCGCAGACAGAGAGCGAGAGAGACGCGCAGACAGAGAGCGAGAGAGACGCGCAGACAGAGCGCGAGAGGCGCGCAGACAGAGCGCGAGAGGCGCGCAGACAGAGCGCGAGAGGCGCGCACACAGAGCGCGAGAGGCGCGCACACAGAGCGCGAGAGGCGCGCACACAGAGCGCGAGAGGCGCGCACACAGAGCGAGAGAGGCGCGCACACAGAGCGAGAGAGACGCGCACACAGAGCGAGAGAGACGCGCACACAGAGCGAGAGAGACGCGCACAGAGCGAGAGAGACGCGCACACAGAGCGAGAGAGACGCGCACACAGAGCGAGAGAGACGCGCACACAGAGCGAGAGAGACGCGCACACAGAGCGAGAGAGACGCGCACACAGAGCGAGAGACGCGCACACAGAGCGAGAGAGACGCGCACACAGAGCGAGAGAGACGCGCACACAGAGCGAGAGAGACGCGCACACAGAGCGAGAGAGACGCGCACACAGAGCGAGAGAGACGCGCACACAGAGCGAGAGAGACGCGCACACAGAGCGAGAGAGACGCGCACACAGAGCGAGAGAGACGCGCACACAGAGCGAGAGAGACGCGCACACAGAGCGAGAGAGACGCGCACACAGAGCGAGAGAGACGCACACAGAGCGAGAGAGACGCACACAGAGCGAGAGAGACGCACACAGAGCGAGAGAGACGCACACAGAGCGAGAGAGACGCACACAGAGCGAGAGAGACGCACACAGAGCGAGAGAGACGCACACAGAGCGAGAGAGACGCACACAGAGCGAGAGAGACGCACACAGAGCGAGAGAGACGCACACAGAGCGAGAGAGACGCACACAGAGCGAGAGAGACGCACACAGAGCGAGAGAGACGCACACAGAGCGAGAGAGACGCACACAGAGCGAGAGAGACGCACACAGAGCGAGAGAGACGCACACAGAGCGAGAGAGACGCACACAGAGCGAGAGAGACGCACACAGAGCGAGAGAGACGCACACAGAGCGAGAGAGACGCACACAGAGCGAGAGAGACGCACACAGAGCGAGAGAGACGCACACAGAGCGAGAGAGACGCACACAGAGCGAGAGAGACGCACACAGAGCGAGAGAGACGCACACAGAGCGAGAGAGACGCACACAGAGCGAGAGAGACGCACACAGAGCGAGAGAGACGCACACAGAGCGAGAGAGACGCACACAGAGCGAGAGAGACGCACACAGAGCGAGAGAGACGCACACAGAGCGAGAGAGACGCACACAGAGCGAGAGAGACGCACACAGAGCGAGAGAGACGCACACAGAGCGAGAGAGACGCACACAGAGCGAGAGAGACGCACACAGAGCGAGAGAGACGCACACAGAGCGAGAGAGACGCACACAGAGCGAGAGAGACGCACACAGAGCGAGAGAGACGCACACAGAGCGAGAGAGACGCACACAGAGCGAGAGAGACGCACAGAGCGAGAGAGACGCACAGAGCGAGAGAGACGCACACAGAGCGAGAGAGACGCACACAGAGCGAGAGACGCACACAGAGCGAGAGAGACGCACACAGAGCGAGAGAGACGCACACAGAGCGAGAGAGACGCACACAGAGCGAGAGAGACGCACACAGAGCGAGAGAGACGCACACAGAGCGAGAGAGACGCACACAGAGCGAGAGAGACGCACAGAGAGCGAGAGAGACGCACACAGAGCGAGAGAGACGCACACAGAGCGAGAGAGACGCACACAGAGCGAGAGAGACGCACAGAGAGCGAGAGAGACGCACAGAGAGCGAGAGAGACGCACAGAGAGCGAGAGAGACGCACAGAGAGCGAGAGAGACGCACAGAGAGCGAGAGAGACGCACAGAGAGCGAGAGAGACGCACAGAGAGCGAGAGAGACGCACAGAGACGCACAGAGAGCGAGAGAGACGCACAGAGAGCGAGAGAGACGCACAGAGAGCGAGAGAGACGCACAGAGAGCGAGAGAGACGCACAGAGAGCGAGAGAGACGCACAGAGAGCGAGAGAGACGCACAGAGAGCGAGAGAGACGCACAGAGAGCGAGAGAGACGCACAGAGAGCGAGAGAGACGCACAGAGAGCGAGAGAGACGCACAGAGAGCGAGAGAGACGCACAGAGAGCGAGAGAGACGCACAGAGAGCGAGAGAGACGCACAGAGAGCGAGAGAGACGCACAGAGAGCGAGAGAGACGCACAGAGAGCGAGAGAGACGCACAGAGAGCGAGAGAGACGCACAGAGCGCGAGAGAGACGCACAGAGAGCGAGAGAGACGCACAGAGAGCGAGAGAGACGCACAGAGAGAGCGAGAGAGACGCA
>NW_028225181.1:20558452-20597064 GCF_052327205.1 Somniosus microcephalus | reverse complement strand
CGTCTCCCTGTTCAGGGGATGTTAAACCGAGGCCCCGTCTCCCTGTTCAGGGGGATGTTAAACCGAGGCCCCGTCTCCCTGTTCAGGGGGATGTTAAACCGAGGCCCCGTCTCCCTGTTCAGGGGGATGTTAAACCGAGGCCCCGTCTCCCTGTTCAGGGGGGTGTTAAACCGAGGCCCCGTCTCCCTGTTCAGGGGGATGTTAAACCGAGGCCCTGTCTCCCTGTTCAGGGGGGATGTTAAACCGAGGCCCCGTCTCCCTGTTCAGGGGATGTTAAACCGAGGCCCCGTCTCCCTGTTCAGGGGGATGTTAAACCGAGGCCCCGTCTCCCTGTTCAGGGGGATGTTAAACCGAGGCCCCGTCTCCCTGTTCAGGGGATGTTAAACCGAGGCCCCGTCTCACTGTTCAGGGGATGTTAAACCGAGGCCCCGTCTCTCTGTTCAGGGGATGTTAAACCGAGGCCCCGTCTCCCTGTTCAGGGGATGTTAAACCGAGGCCCCGTCTCCCTGTTCAGGGGGATGTTAAACCGAGGCCCCGTCTCCCTGTTCAGGGGGATGTTAAACCGAGGCCCCGTCTCTCTGTTCAGGGGATGTTAAACCGAGGCCCCGTCTCCCTGTTCAGGGGATGTTAAACCGAGGCCCCGTCTCCCTGTTCAGGGGGATGTTAAACCGAGGCCCCGTCTCCCTGTTCAGGGGGATGTTAAACCGAGGCCCCGTCTCCCTGTTCAGGGGGGATGTTAAACCGAGGCCCCGTCTCCCTGTTCAGGGGGATGTTAAACCGAGGCCCCGTCTCCCTGTTCAGGGGGATGTTAAACCGAGGCCCCGTCTCCCTGTTCAGGGGGATGTTAAACCGAGGCCCCGTCTCCCTGTTCAGGGGGATGTTAAACCGAGGCCCCGTCTCCCTGTTCAGGGGGATGTTAAACCGAGGCCCCGTCTCCCTGTTCAGGGGGATGTTAAACCGAGGCCCCGTCTCCCTGTTCAGGGGGGGGATGTTAAACCGAGGCCTCGTCTCCCTGTTCAGGGGATGTTAAACCGAGGCCTCGTCTCCCTGTTCAGGGGGATGTTAAACCGAGGCCCCGTCTCCCTGTTCAGGGGGATGTTAAACCGAGGCCCCGTCTCCCTGTTCAGGGGGATGTTAAACCGAGGCCCCGTCTCCCTGTTCAGGGGGATGTTAAACCGAGGCCCCGTCTCCCTGTTCAGGGGGGATGTTAAACCGAGGCCCCGTCTCCCTGTTCAGTGGGATGTTAAACCGAGGCCCCGTCTCCCTGTTCAGGGGGATGTTAAACCGAGGCCCCGTCTCCCTGTTCAGGGGGGATGTCAAACCGAGGCCCCGTCTCCCTGTTCAGGGGGATGTTAAACCGAGGCCCCGTCTCTCTGTTCAGGGGGATGTTAAACCGAGGCCCCGTCTCCCTGTTCAGGGGGATGTTAAACCGAGGCCCCGTCTCCCTGTTCAAGGGATGTTAAACCGAGGCCCCGTCTCGCTGTTCAGGGGGGGTGTTAAACCGAGGCCCCGTCTCCCTGTTCAGGGGGGGGTGTTAAACCGAGGCCCCGTCTCCCTGTTCAGGGGGGGTGTTAAACCGAGGCCCCGTCTCCCTGTTCAGGGGGATGTTAAACCGAGGCCCCGTCTCCCTGTTCAGGGGGATGTTAAACCGAGGCCCCGTCTCCCTGTTCAGGGGGATGTTAAACCGAGGCCCCGTCTCCCTGTTCAGGGGGGATGTTAAACCGAGGCCCCGTCTCCCTGTTCAGGGGGATGTTAAACCGAGGCCCCGTCTCCCTGTTCAGGGGGATGTTAAACCGAGGCCCCGTCTCCCTGTTCAGGGGAATGTTAAACCGAGGCCCCGTCTCCCTGTTCAGGGGAATGTTAAACCGAGGCCCCGTCTCCCTGTTCAGGGGATGTTAAACCGAGGCCCCGTCTCCCTGTTCAGGGGGATGTTAAACCAAGGCCCCGTCTCCCTGTTCAGGGGATGTTAAACCGAGGCCCCGTCTCCCTGTTCAGGGGGATGTTAAACCGAGGCCCTGTCTCCCTGTTCAGGGGGATGTTAAACCGAGGCCCCGTCTCCTTGTTCAGGGGGGATGTTAAACCGAGACCCCGTCTCCCTGTTCAGGGGGATGTTAAACCGAGGCCCCGTCTCCCTGTTCAGGGGGGGTGTTAAACCGAGGCCCCCGTCTCCCTGTTCAGGGGGATGTTAAACCGAGGCCCCGTCTCCCTGTTCAGGGGATGTTAAACCGAGGCCCCGTCTCCCTGTTCAGGGGGGGTGTTAAACCGAGGCCCCGTCTCCCTGTTCAGGGGGATGTTAAACCGAGGCCCCGTCTCCCTGTTCAAGGGATGTTAAACCGAGGCCCCCGTCTCTCTCTTCAGTGGATGTTAAACCGAGGCCCCGTCTCCTGTTCAGGGGGATGTTAAACCGAGGCCCCGTCTCCCTGTTCAGGGGGATGTTAAACCGAGGCCCCGTCTCCCTGTTCAGGGGGATGTTAAACCGAGGCCCCGTCTCCCAGTTCAGGGGGATGTTAAACCGAGGCCCCGTCTCCCTGTTCAGGGGGGATGTTAAACCGAGGCCCCGTCTCCCTGTTCAGGGGGGATGTTAAACCGAGGCCCTGTGTCCCTGTTCAGGGGGATGTTAAACCGAGGCCCCGTCTCCCTGTTCAGGGGGATGTTAAACCAAGGCCCCGTCTCCCTGTTCAGGGGGGATGTTAAACCGAGGCCCCGTCTCCCTGTTCAGGGGGGATGTTAAACCGAGGCCCCGTCTCCCTGTTCAGGGGGATGTTAAACCGAGGCCCCGTCTCCCTGTTCAGGGGGGATGTTAAACCGAGGCCCCGTCTCCCTGTTCAGGGGGATGTTAAACCGAGGCCCCGTCTCCCTGTTCAGGGGGATGTTAAACCGAGGCCCCGTCTCCCTGTTCAGGGGGATGTTAAACCGAGGCCCCGTCTCCCTGTTCAGGGGATGTTAAACCGAGGCCCCGTCTCCCTGTTCAGGGGGGATGTTAAACCGAGGCCCCGTCTCCCTGTTCAGGGGGATGTTAAAGATCCCACCGCACACGAGTGGAAGAAGAGCAGTTCGTTTTCGCTGGAGTCCACAACCAAAACCAAAGAAGAGATGGGGCATTCATTCCATTGGTTGTTTGAGCAATCTTGCTCCATTTGCCTACATTACAACAGTGACTACATTCTGAATACTTCATTAATGTGAAACGCCTCAGAATGTCCTTGGTATCTGAGGCGGTATGTAAATAAAATGTTCTCGCTTTCTGTCTCTCTCTCTCTCCGTCTGTCTCTCCCTCCCTCCCTCTCTGTCTCTCCCTCCCTCCCTCCCTCTCTGTCTCTCCCTCCCTCCCTCTCTGTCTCTCCCTCCCTCCCTCTCTGTCTCTCCCTCCCTCCCTCTCTGTCTCTCCCTCCCTCTCTGTCTCTCCCTCCCTCTCTGTCTCTCCCTCCCTCCCCCCCTCTCTGTCTCTCCCTCTCTGTCTCCGACGCCCTCCCTCTCTCTGTCTCCCTCCGTCTCTCTAGCTGTGCTGTTGGAGCCCAGGGAAGAGTGGGAAGCCATGGAGCCGGAGCTCCTGTCGACGATACAAGATGTGCTGGCGGGAGACGAGGTGGAGTCCGAGTCGGAGAGCGAACCCGTCGCGCCGAGCGACTCGGCCGAGAGCGTCTGCAGCCAAATCTGCGACCTTCTGAAGGAGGCCAAGTACAAGTACGAGAGGTCCTTTGGGAGGGGAGGTGGGGGGGAGGGCGAGTTTGCTTCCAGGAGACTGCACGGGTTTAATGGGCGTGTACGGCTCCAATTAATCCTATCCCAAAGGTCAATGTCTGATAGCCACTGGGCTCCGGGATCTGTGGGAGCTGTCCGCCCTCCAACCAGTCAGTGTCGGCAGGATATTCAGCCGTACGGGTGGGCAGGGACATTAGGTGTCCCAGGAATGGCGGAACGGTTCAGTGGGTGGCGGAGGTGCCCGTAGTCCGCTTGTATGGAGAAGGAAAGTTCCTGGGTTATGACTGGCCGCGTGATGATACAAAGGCGCGTGTGAGCTCATGGGGCTGGGGGCTGGCTAACCCGACCTTTGCCCTTTGCAAGGTCTGTAATCTTGGTGGGCGCGGCAAAGTCCCGTGCGCTCGCTGTAAGGCCGGACCGACAGGAAGCTCGTACCTCGCACTCTTGTCACAGCCGCGGGGAGAGCCCGACACCCCGGCATAGTGTGTACGAGGTACGGACATTGGGGGGGGGGGGGGGGTCACAGGTTAAAGGTCGTGTGAACCAGCCCAGCAATTGGCCAATGAGAATGATCGCACATCTTTGGTAATCTGATGGCAACTCAAGTTGGTGTGGGAGGGGCTGAGGTTGTCCTGTTCCGGAGACACACTCCGGGTTTTCATTCTCTCTCCCCCTCTCTTTCCCCACCCCCCAACCCCCCCCCACCCCAAGGAATCCTGTTCCCAAGTAACACTCCGGGTTTTCTTTCTCTCTCCAGGGGTCCTGTTCCCCAGTAACACTCCGGGTTTTCTTTCTCTCTCCAGGCGCGCTGTCCGACTGACGCAGGCGGCCATGGAGCGATTTAAAGGAGCAGCCCCATTCAGTGCGGAGGACCTGGATGACCCCGAGAGTGAAGGGAGTCCCCATGAGTCGGACCTGTTGAAAACTATGGAGGCATGCTTCACAGGTGAGGAGGGTCGCCGGGGGAGGGGGGCGGTGAAGTTGATGGTTCGGGAGAGAGCAGACCTGCGGCGGGGGAGATGGGATGCCCTGTACTTCAGCCAGTGGTTCAGTGGGTAGCACTCTCCCCTCTGAGTCAGAAGGTCGTGGGTTCAAGCCCCACTCCAAAGACTTAGGCTGCACAATCCAAGCCAACACTCGTGATGCTAGCGCTGAGGGAGCACCGCACTGTCAGAGGGGCAGTACTGAGGGAGCACTGCACTGTCGGAGGGACAGTACTGAGGGAGCGCTGCACTGTCGGAGGGGCCGTACTGAGGGAGCGCTGCACTGTCGGAGGGGCAGTACTGAGGGAGCGCTGCACTGTCGGAGGGGCCGTACTGAGGGAGCGCTGCACTGTTGGAGGGGCAGTACTGAGGGTGTGCTGCACTGTCGTGGGGCAGTACTGAGGGAGCGCTGCACTGTCGGAGTGGCCGTACTGAGGGAGCACTGCACTGTCGGAGGGGCAGTACTGAGGGTGTGCTGCACTGTCGGAGGGGCAGTACTGAGGGAGCGCTGCACTGTCGTGGGGCCGTACTGAGGGAGCGCTGCACTGTCGGAGGGGCAGTACTGAGGGAGCGCTGCACTGTCGGCGATGCTGTCTTTATGATGAGATGTTATCCAAGGCCCCATCTGTCGTCCTCAGGTGGACGTTAAAGATCCCGCGGCCTGCAGTGGCAGAAGAGCAGTAATAGTAGGGTATAGTGTCCGTGTGTTGATAAAGACACTGAAGACAGGAGTTGGTTCATTGGTGTTTACTAAGCAAAGTCTGGGGGGGGGTTCTAACAGATATACACAATATACAGGCTTATATAGCCCGAGTGGCAATTACCGGCATTACAGCACACCTGGGGCTCTTAAAGGCACATACACTACAATTCCTCCCCTTTTAGCTAACCAGTACATCATATTTTAAGTAATTATTAATTACATGTTATAAGAAAAATAATATACACATTGCTGTAGTTAATTAATTATAAGTCAGTCTCTCAGGAGGCTTCCTGACTCGGTCTGGATAACGCCTCGGGAGTGTAGTAGTTTCTGGTGGTGTAGTAGGTTCTTCTGGCAAGGCTGATTCGGCTTGAATGCCAGTATCGGGTTCCAGTATCACCGGATCGGAGGTAGATATGGGTATCTCTACTTCATCGTTAGACGTATAGAGTTGTGGTGTAGGTTGTCCCTTTTCGGATGACTTTATGATTTGGTCAGCATGGCGCCTTATTATGCTTTCTCCGATGTCCACGGTATACATCAGTGATCCTAGTCGTGTGCAGATAGTTCCAGGCTGCCATTTCTCGGTACGGTAGTCCCGGGCTAAAACTTGTTGACCTATCTGGAAGGTTCTAGTTGGCCTTTCATTCATGCCTTGAAACTGCCGGTTCTCCACGTCCCTTCTGATGTTGGGCTTGACTAAATCCAGCCGGCATCTTAGGTTTCTATTGAAGAACATCATGGCGGGAGTTTGGTTGGTAACCATATGTGTTGCATTCCTGTATGCGAATAAGAAGTTACCCACCTTGTGCTGAAGTTTTATGTCTTCATTACCCATGGCCTTTATGGCCTTCTTGAAGGTCTGGACAAACCTTTCAGCCAATCCATTGGTGGCGGGATGGTATGGGGCGGACGTATAGTGCTTAACCCCATTGTTTTTTAAGAACTTTCTGAATTCTTCGGACACAAATTGCGGTCCATTATCAGAACATATCTGTTCCGGCAGCCCATTCCTGGCAAATATGGTCCTTAATACTGTGGTGGTTTTTTCCGTGGTGGTGGAGGACATCTTTATTACCTCCGGCCACTTGGAGTGTGCATCAACCGCGATTAAGAACATTGAGTCCATAAATGGACCAGCAAAGTCGATGTGCACCCTTTGCCAGGGAGATGAGGGCCACTCCCATGGATGTAGAGGGGCTTGGGGTGGAGCGTTTTGGACCTTCTGGCATCCTAGGCAGCTCTTGGTCATTTCTTCGATGTCTCCATCGATAGCTGGCCACCATACAAACGCCCTAGCTAGGTTCTTCATTTTCACTCCACCCAGATGCCCCTCGTGAAGCTCCTTTAGCACTTTATCCTGGAGTTTGGGTGGAATTACCACTCTGGATCCACACATCAAGGTTCCTCGGCACAGTGACAGCTGTTCTCTTCTTTGCGAGAATGCTGGCAACAGTGGTTCGCCATGTGCTGGCCATCCCGTCACTGTTAAATCGTAGACCTGTGAGAGAGTCGGGTCATTTCTCGTCTCCCTTTCAATGGCAGAATTTGTTACTGGTAGACATTCCACTATGGTAGAGTGGAACATCTCTACTGGGTCTACTGTAGGTGCCTCTTCTACCGTTGGCAACGGTAGGCGCGATAAACCGTCAGCATTCCCATGCTGTTTTGATCCTTTGTATTCTATGTTGTATTGGTGTGCCCCTAGAAAAAGGGACCACCTCTGTAGCCTTTGCGCTGTCATAATGGGAACACCCTTTTTAGGGTTGAATATGGAGATGAGGGGTTGATGGTCAGTCAACAAGGTAAATTTTTGTCCGTGTAGGTAATGGTTGAATTTCTTCACTCCCCATACCAGGCTGAGTGCTTCCCTGTCGATTTGGGCATAGTTACGCTCAGCTGAGTTCAATGAGCGTGACGCAAAAGCTATCGGCCGTTCTGAGCCATCAGGGAATTTAAGGGATAATACTGCTCCTATGCCGTAAGGGGATGCATCGCACGCCAGTCTGATTGGCAGTGATGGGTTGTAATGAGCCAAAACTTCTTCGGATGTGATTAAGTCTTTGCATTTATGGAAGGCACGTTTACAGTCTTCGCTCCATTTCCAAATTACTCCTGTTTGTAGAAGTTCATTAAGAGGGTGTAGAAGAGTTGATAAGTTCGGTAAAAATTTATGATAGTAATTTATCAATCCCAGGAATGACCTTAATTGTGAAACATTTT
The DNA here is from genome assembly GCF_052327205.1 of Somniosus microcephalus. NCBI lineage: Eukaryota > Metazoa > Chordata > Chondrichthyes > Squaliformes > Somniosidae > Somniosus > Somniosus microcephalus. Next base: position 20,589,453 of record NW_028225181.1, on the reverse strand, counting down.
CAGGTGCTGGGGCTTTTATGACCGCTTCAATTTTTTCAGGTGACTTATGCAACCCTTCCTTATTAATTATGTGGCCACAATATGATATCTGATTTTGGAAAAATTCGCACTTGGGGCGATTTGCTCATAGGCCCCGTTCTTTCAGCCTAGTGAGCACCTGCTCCAAATTGGCAAGGTGCTCGTTGTCGTTTTCTCCTGTTACAAGGATGTCGTCTAGGTAGCATTGAGTCCCCGGAATCCCTTGCAGGACTTGCTCCATAGCTCTTTGCCAGATAGCTGGAGCTGATGCTACTCCAAAAACCAGTCGATTGTACTGGTACAGGCCTTTGTGTGTGTTTATCGTGAGATACTTTTTAGAGGCCTCCTCAACCTCCATCTGTAGATATGCCTGTGCCAAGTCAATTTTGGTGAAACGTTTCCCTCCGGATAGTGAGGCGAAAATATCTTCTATCCTCGGAAGAGGATACTGTACTGTGTGAAGGACCGGGTTTACAGTCACCTTGAAGTCTCCACAGATGCGAATTTTTCTCTCTCCTTCAGATTTATCATTATTCAATGCTTTTTTCATGACTGGAATGATGGGTGTTGCCCACTCGCTCCAATCTATTTTGGATAATATGCCTGCTTTTTCCAAATTCTCCAGCTCTGCCTCGACTGCGTGGGTTTTCTCCGGGTGCTCCGGTTTCCTCCCACAGTCCAAAGATGTGCGGGTTAGGTTGATTGGCTATGATAAATTGACCCTTAGTGTTAGGGGGATTAAATACGGGGATAGGGTGGGGTATGTGTTGGTGTAGGGGTTACGGGGATCAGGTGGGATATGTGTCGGTGCAGGCTCGATGGGCCGAAATGGCCTCTATCTGCACTGTGGGGTTTCTGTGATTTCTGTGATCTGTGATCTGTGACTGCTGGACGTATTGCGTATGGCACCGGTCTTGCCTTAAAAAATTTGGGAATTGCTGCATCTTCCACTTTTATTGAGGCGGTGATGCCTTTCAAGGTTCCTAGTTTCTCTTGAAACACTTCTTTGGCATTGGCCAAGATGTCTTTTAATCGTTCAGGTATGATGTCATCATTGTTTTTTTTCTTACTGGTCACCGTCAGTGCCTGAATGGAGTGCCAGTCTAAACGTATCTTTCTGATCCATTCACGTCCCAACAACGGTGGACCACCATCTTGTAGAATGTATAAATACAACTTTTGTATTTCTTTGCCGTTGTATACAACAGGCACCCTTATTTTTCCTTTGGGGTATACTTTCTGCCCTGTATATGTTTTTAAGATAATGGATGTGTCTTTTAGAGGTATATGCGAAAATAGCCTCTCGTAATCCCGTCGATTTATTACGGTTAGAGCTGATCCTGTATCTAGCTCCATTTTAACTGGGGACCCTGCTATCGTGAGGGTAACCCAAATGGTTTGGTAATCATCTTTGGCAAGTACATTATGTAATTTGAGACAGCTTAGTCTCTTGTTTTCGGAGTCGCTATCGCTCTTCTGGTCTTCGGAGCTACTGTCTGTCATCATTTGCACCTTCCTGTACTTTTCTTTATTGATTTTTTTTTTTTCTGTCTGTGTATTTATTTTGTCCAGATCGGCATACCCGTGCAATGTGTCCAATCTTTCCGCATTGCCTGCATGCTTTGTCCTTGAACCAGCAGTCCCTCTAGTTATGGGTGGATCTGCCGCAGCGATAACATCTTTCGAAACCCTGTGTCATTTCATGGGTGCCGAAGTCCTGTGTCTTTTGTTGTATCTCTGCAGCTCCTCTTGCTGCTGCTTCGTATGATACAGCCATACTGAAAGCTTTGTCCAATGTTAAATCTTTTTCAGAAAGCAGCCTTTTCTGTGTTCCTTCACTTAAGAGACCGCAAACGAATTTGTCTAGAAGATAATCTGATAGTCCTGCCCCAAATTGGCAGTACTTTGATAGCTTTCTTAATTCGATTAGGTAATCAGCGTTACTTTCATTCTTGTGTTGATTTCTCTTGAAGAACTTGAATCATTCTGCTATCAGCAGCGGTGTTGGGTTTAAGTGCTCCTGCAGGGTATCAACAATTTCTTTAAAATTCTTGCCCTTTGGTTTGGCTGGAGTGATTAAATTTCGTAACAGCCCGTATGCCTTTGCGCCCATTAGGTTCAGCAGTACTGAAGCTTTTTTTTCATCTTCTATTCCATTTGCAGTGCAATATACCTCTACTCTTTCCACATATGTGGTCCAATCCTCTATTTCGCTACCAAAAGCATCAATATTGCCAGACTTAGGCATTTCAGAAAAGATATGGCGCTTCCCGCGCTTTTTTTTCTTTTCTGCAGCAAAGATATGGCGCTTTCCCGCCGCTGCTGCCGATGACAACGCTGTTTACCGCGGTTTCCGTTTTTTTATTTATTTACAGTTGGAGACTCATTCCCGTCGGACTTTCTCTCCAGGTCTGAACGCTGACCTGCTTGCCGCGCCGGCCGTCTCTCGCGTGCTCCCTCCCAGTCCATTATTGCTTGCCTCTGCTTTCGCTGCCTGTCTCGGCTGTAGAGCCAGCCGCTGGAGCCCCAGCCTGACGCCCAGGAAGGATTAGCGCAGTACCTGCCACCAGCTTGGCCAGCTGGTGAAACCACAGCTTCTCTCACTTTCTTGAGTCTTCTGGACGCCCGAGGAATCGATGTCCTTGAGGTGCTGCCGAATTGCAGGTAAGTCCGTTTCCACTTCGTCGCCACTGTAGTGTCCGTGTGTTGATAAAGACACTGAAGACAGGAGTTGGTTCATAGGTGTTTAAGCAAAGTCTGGAGGGGGTTCTAACGGATATACACAATATACAGGCTTATATAGCCCGAGTGGCAATTACCAGCATTACAGCACACCTGGGGCTCTTAAAGGCACATACACTACATAGGGGACTTTAATTACCTTAATATAGACTTAGGAAAAACCAGAGCAAGGGGGGTGATGAATTCCTAAAATGTGTACAGGAAAAGGTCCTTAATCAGTATATTTCTAGCCCAATGAGGAAGGAAGCAGCGCTGGATCTAGTTCTGGGAAACATGGAGTGGGAGAGCATCTGGGTAATAGCGATCATAATATAATTAGGTTTGAAGTAGTTATGGAAAGGGACAGACAAAGAAAAATCAAAGGTGAAAATACCCAAATGGGAGGGGGCCAATTTCAGTGCTTTGAGAAAGGATCTAGTACAGGTGGATTGGAAACAAAGATTGGCTAAGAAAATGTTTTATTCCTTCATGGGATGTGGGCGTCACTGGCAAAGCCAGCATTTATTGCCCATCCCTAATTGCCCTTGAGAAGGTGGTGGTGCACCGCCTTCTTGAGCAGCTGCAGTCCATGTGGTAAAGGTACTCCCACCACAGTGCTGTTGGGGGGGGGGGGGGAGTTCTAGGATTTTGACCCAATGACAATGAAGGAACGGCAATATACAGCCAATTAAGTACTTTTGCAGCGTAGTCACTGTTGCGATGTGCGAAACGCAGCAGCAATTTGCGCACAGCAAGCTGTTGTGATAATAACCAGATAATCTGTTTGTGTTGTTGATTCAGGGCTAAATATTTGCCAGGACACTGGGGAGAACACCCCTGCTCTTCCTCGAAATAGTGCCATGGGCTCTTTTACGTTCACCTGAGAGAGCAGACGGGGCCGTCATTTTAACATCTCATCTGAAAGACGGAACCTCCGACAGTGCAGTGCTCCCTCAGTACTGTCCCTTCGACAGTGCAGTGCTCCCTCAGTACTGCCCCTCCGACAGTGCAGCGCTCCCTCGGAACTGACCCCTCCGACGGTGCGGCGCTCCCTCAGTACTGCCCCTCCGACAGTGCGGCGCTCCCTCAGTCCTGCCCCTCCGACAGTGCGGCGCTCCCTCAGTCCTGCCCCTCCGACAGTGCAGCGCTCCCTCGGTGCAGCCCCTCCGACAGTGCAGCGCTCCCTCAGTACTGCCCCTCCGACAGTGCAGCGCTCCCTCAGTACTGCCCCTCCGACAGTGCAGCGCTCCCTCGGTGCAGCCCCTCCGACAGTGCAGCGCTCCCTCTGTACTGCACTGGAGTGTCAACTTAAATTCTTGTGCTCAAGTCTTTGGAGTTGCGTCTTGAACCCACAACTTTTTGACTCGGACGAGAGAGCGCTCCCCACTGAGCCACAGCTGATGCCTAATACAGTCCGGTCACTGAAGGGAGCGGGGTTTATCGCTGGATGTCAGGTTGTCGATCTAATGCACTGCTGCTCGGTTCACAGATCGGGAGGAGGCGGAAGCTGAACCCGGAGCCCAAGAGGTGGCCCAGGCTGTGGAGGCGAATGAGGAGCTGGCCAAGGACCCCCCGGGACCCTCCGAGCTGGCTAAGGATGCCCCGGGACCCTCCGAGCTGGCCAAGCAGGAGGTCTTGGTCCAGTACCTGAAGGATGCCCTGACCTTCGCGGTGAAAATCGAGGGAGCCATCGAGACCGTCTGCAAGTTCCTCACCTCCAAAAACTCCTCCGGTAGGTTGACGGCAGTCGGCTGGGGACGGGGTGGGTGAGGGGGCAGAGGGGACTGTGCGTTTACTGTCTACCTGCTGTTCCCAGTGGTACAGGAGGCGATCCAGTTCTTCGTGACCAACTCCGAGTTTGGGATCTCGCGGGCGCTGGTCGGGATGAGTCAGATGCTGCCCCTGGTCTGGTCGAAGGAGGCTGGCGTGAAGGAGGCTGTGACCGAAGCCTACAGACGCCTCTACCTCAAATCCAACGGGCAGAGGTAGGTTAACACCCGCCCTCCCTCTCCCAGTGTGGTTGCGGTGGAGTAGGGGGGTGTACCATTCTCATTGTGAGTTCAGACATTTGAGACTCTGGGATATTCAACCCTATGGGTATCTTGAGCTGATTCACCAGCCCTGTCCTCGCACCCCCACCCCAAAACAACCCAGGGGGTCGCTGTACAGGGAGCAGGAACCCGGGCTGATTCACCCCCTCCCTAACCCAGGGGTCACTGGACAGGGATCAGGAGCAGGAACCCGGGCTGATTCACCCCCTCCCTAACCCAGGGGTCACTGGACAGGGATCAGGAGCAGGAACCCGGGCTGATTCACCCCCTCCCTAACCCCGGGGTCACTGGACAGGAATCAGGAGCAGGAACCCGGGCTGATTCACCCCCTCCCTAACCCAGGGGTCACTGGACAGGAATCAGGAGCAGGAACCCGGGCTGATTCATCCCCTCCCTAACCCAGGGGTCACTGGACAGGGATCAGGAGCAGGAACCCGGGCTGATTCACCCCCTCCCTAACCCAGGGGTCACTGGACAGGGATCAGGAGCAGGAACCCGGGCTGATTCACCCCCCTCCCTAACCCAGGGGTCACTGGACAGGGATCAGGAGCAGGAACCCGGGCTGATTCACACCCTCCCTAACCCAGGGGTCACTGGACAGGGATCAGGAGCAGGAACCCGGGCTGATTCACCCCCTCCCTAACCCAGGGGTTACTGGACAGGAATTAGGAGCAGGAACCTGGGCTGATTCACCCCCTCCCTAACCCAGGGGTCACTGGACAGAGATCAGGAGCAGGAACCCGGGCTGATTCACCCCCTCCCTAACCCAGGGGTCACTGGACAGGAATCAGGAGCAGGAACCCGGGCTGATTCACCCCCTCCCTAACCCAGGGGTCACTGGACAGGGATCAGGAGCAGGAACCCGGGCTGATTCACCCCCCTCCCTAACCCAGGGGTCACTGGACAGGGATCAGGAGCAGGAACCCGGGCTGATTCACACCCTCCCTAACCCAGGGGTCACTGGACAGGGATCAGGAGCAGGAACCCGGGCTGATTCACCCCCTCCCTAACCCAGGGGTTACTGGACAGGAATTAGGAGCAGGAACCTGGGCTGATTCACCCCCTCCCTAACCCAGGGGTCACTGGACAGAGATCAGGAGCAGGAACCCGGGCTGATTCACCCCCTCCCTAACCCAGGGGTCACTGGACAGGAATCAGGAGCAGGAACCCGGGCTGATTCACCCCCTCCCTAACCCAGGGGTCACTGGACAGGGATCAGGAGCAGGAACCCGGGCTGATTCACCCCCCTCCCTAACCCAGGGGTCACTGGACAGTGATCAGGAGCAGGAACCCGGGCTGATTCACCCCTCCCTAACCCAGGGGTCACTGGACAGGGATCAGGAGCAGGAACCTGGGCTGATTCACCCCTCTCCTTAACCCAGGGGGTCACTGAGGTCCCCCTACCCCCTCACCCCTCTCTCCCCTGGCTCTCTCTCTCTCTCCCCTGGCTCTCTCTCTCCCCTGGCTCGCTCTCTCTCTCTCCCCTGGCTCTCTCTCTCCCCCTGGCTCTCTCTCCCCCTGGCTCTCTCTCTCCCCCTTGCTCTCTCTCTCCCCCTGGCTCTCTCTCTCTCTCCCCTGGCTCTCACTCTCTCCCCTGGCTCGCTCTCTCCCCTGGCTCTCTCTCTCCCCCTGGCTCTCTCTCTCTCTCCCCTGGCTCTCGCTCTCTCCCCTGGCTCGCTCTCTCCCCTGGCTCTCTCTCTCTCCCCTGGCTCTCTCTCTCTCCCCTGGCTCTCTCTCTCCCCTGGCTCTCTCTCTCTCCCCTGGCTCTCTCTCTCTCCCCCGGCTCTCTCTCTCTCTCCCCCGGCTCTCTCTCTCTCTCCCCCGGCTCTCTCTCTCTCTCCCCCGGCTCTCTCTCTCTCTCCCCCGGCTCTCTCTCTCTCTCCCCCGGCTCTCTCTCTCTCTCCCCCGGCTCTCTCTCTCTCTCCCCCGGCTCTCTCTCTCTCTCTCCCCCGGCTCTCTCTCTCTCCCCCGGCTCTCTCTCTCTCCCCCGGCTCTCTCTCTCTCCCCCGGCTCTCCCTCTCTCTCCCCCGGCTCTCCCTCTCTCTCCCCCGGCTCTCTCTCTCTCTCCCCCGGCTCTCTCTCTCTCCCCCGGCTCTCTCTCTCCCCCTGGCTCTCTCTCTCTCTCCCCTGGCTCTCACTCTCTCCCCTGGCTCGCTCTCTCCCCTGGCTCTCTCTCTCTCTCTCCCCTGGCTCTCTCTCTCCCCCTGGCTCTCTCTCTCTCTCCCCTGGCTCTCGCTCTCTCCCCTGGCTCGCTCTCTCCCCTGGCTCTCTCTCTCTCCCCTGGCTCGCTCTCTCCCCTGGCTCTCTCTCTCTCCCCCGGCTCTCTCTCTCTCCCCCGGCTCTCCCTCTCTCTCCCCCGGCTCTCCCTCTCTCTCCCCCGGCTCTCTCTCTCTCTCCCCCGGCTCTCTCTCTCTCCCCCGGCTCTCTCTCTCTCTCCCCCGGCTCTCTCTCTCTCTCCCCCGGCTCTCTCTCTCTCTCCCCCGGCTCTCTCTCTCTCTCCCCTGGCTCTCTCTCTCCCCTGGCTCTCTCTCTCTCTCCCCTGGCTCTCTCTCTCTCCCCTGGCTCTCTCTCTCTCTCTCCCCCGGCTCTCTCTCTCTCTCCCCCGGCTCTCTCTCTCTCTCCCCCGGCTCTCTCTCTCTCTCCCCTGGCTCTCTCTCTCTCTCTCCCCCGGCTCTCTCTCTCTCCCCCGGCTCGCTCTCTCTCTCTCCCCCGGCTCGCTCTCTCTCTCTCCCCCGGCTCGCTCTCTCTCTCTCCCCCGGCTCGCTCTCTCTCTCTCCCCCGGCTCTCTCTCTCTCCCCCGGCTCTCTCTCTCTCCCCCGGCTCTCTCTCTCTCCCCCGGCTCTCTCTCTCTCTCCCCCGGCTCTCTCTCTCTCTCCCCCGGCTCTCTCTCTCTCTCCCCCGGCTCTCTCTCTCTCTCCCCCGGCTCTCTCTCTCTCTCCCCTGGCTCTCTCTCTCTCTCCCCTGGCTCTCTCTCTCTCTCCCCTGGCTCTCTCTCTCTCCCCTGGCTCTCTCTCTCTCCCCTGGCTCTCTCTCTCTCTCTCCCCCGGCTCTCTCTCTCTCTCCCCTGGCTCTCCCTCTCTCTCCCCCGGCTCTCCCTCTCTCTCCCCCGGCTCTCCCTCTCTCTCCCCCGGCTCTCTCTCTCTCTCCCCCGGCTCTCTCTCTCTCCCCTGGCTCTCCCTCTCTCCCCTGGCTCTCTCCAGGGGAGGCCCCTTCCTGCTGTGTGTGTGTGGGGCTCAATACTGCACCTTGTGAGAGATCAGGCTAACTCCGCATAGGCCGGGAATGAAGCCTGGGCCTTTCCTGCTCCGTGTGGGGCGCTCAGTCCCGCCCACTGGGCGAGATCAGGCTAACTCAGCACAGGCTAGGAATGAAGCCTGGGCCTTTCCTGCTCCGTGTGGGGGCGCTCGGTCCCACCCACTGGGTGAGATCAGGCTAACTCAGCACAGGCTAGGAATGAAGCCTGGGCCTTTCCTGCTCCGTGTGGGGCGCTCGGTCCCACCCACTGGGTGAGATCAGGCTAACTCAGCACAGGCTAGGAATGAAGCCTGGGCCTTTCCTGCTCCGTGTGGGGCGCTCGGTCCCACCCACTGGGTGAGATCAGGCTAACTCAGCACAGGCTAGGAATGAAGCCTGGGCCTTTGCTTTGTGTGCGTGCGCCCTGAGTGGGAGCCGCGCCCTGAGTGGGAGCCGTGTCCCGGGGACTGTTTGAACCGTTAACTATTCTCACCGCTCTCCCTTCAGCTCCAAGCCGCAGACCCTGGTGCAGAACCTGACGGCCCTGATCTTTGATTCCAGCATGGACACCGTCAAATGTCTGGAAGAATTGGTGAGTTCCCGGGGGTCGCTGTCGGAGGGAAGTGCAAACCTGGTCCCCCCCCCCCCCCCCCCCCCTCTCTAATTTGTTGTCACCGTTCCTCGCCACGTCTCATTGCCCTGTTTAGCTCCTGTGCTTCCCCCTGGGAAAGGACCCCACGACTAGATTGCCCCCTTGGCTGATCAAGAAACTCCCCCCGCGTCCCTGTCATTTGACCCCTTTCACATGGGGAGAGTGAGGCTGCGTCACCTTGAACCCCCATCAGCTCATCCCTCCGAACCAACTTTCCTGAACCTCAATTCCCCTCAGAACCAACTTTCCTGAACCTCAATTCCCCTCAGCCCCATTTTCTCTCCCTGCCTCCTATCTCGGGGCTAAAGTCCCCAATTATCCCCCGCCCCCCCCTCCCCTCTCTCGGCAGGGGCTAAATTCTCTCAATTTGCCCCCCTTTTTCGGCAGGGGGGTGTGGGGTGCGTGCTACGGTCCCCGACTTGCCCCTTTTTCTCAGGGGAGGGCTCGAGTCCCCCAATTTGCCCCCTTTCTTCGGGGAGGGCGCAAATCCCGTGACTTGCCTGCCCCTTTCTTTGGTGGGGGGGGGAGCGGTTTAATTCCCCTGACCAGCCCCCTTTCTCAGAACTGAAGTTCCCCGGTCTAACGCCCGCTGTCTGTGCTCGGCGTTGAATTCTGCTCGGGGAGGCGTCACATACCCGTTAAACCCGACTCTCTCCCTCCCTATCTCTATCTCTCCCTCTCGCCTCAGGTCAGCGACTTTGTCCGGAACGACGAGGTGGAGCCGGCGGTGATCCAGCTGCTGTGGGAACGCCTCACTGAGAAGGTGGCGTGTTCGGCGGAGGAGAGGCGGGCCGCTGTCATCCTGCTGGGCATGGCGGCTCGGTGAGTGCCAGGGGTGAGCTCTGCCCATCCTGCTGTTGGAGACGGGCAGGCAGGCTGTGTGATTGGGGACTGGGTAGGTCAGCGGGTCGGGTACTGACCTTTCACCTTCTGGGAGTGTTTGATGGGACAGTGTAGAGGGAGCTTTACTCTGTATCTAACCCGTGCTGTACCTGCCCTGGGAGTGTTTGATGGGACAGTGTAGAGGGAGCTTTACTCTGTATCTAACCCGTGCTGTACCTGCCTTGGGAGTGTTTGATGGGACAGTGTAGAGGGAGCTTTACTCTGTATCTAACCCGTGCTGTACCTGCCCTGGGAGTGTTTGATGGGACAGTGAAGAGGGAGCTTTACTCTGTATCTAACCCGTGCTGTACCTGCCCTGAGAGTGTTTGATGGGACAGTGTAGAGGGAGCTTTACTCTGTATCTAACCCGTGCTGTACCTGCCCTGGGAGTGTTTGATGGGACAGTGTAGAAGGAGCTTTACTCTGTACCTAACCCGTGCTGTACCTGCCCTGGGAGTGTTTGATGTGACAGTGTAGAGGGAGCTTTACTCTGTATCTAACGCGTGCTGTACCTGCCCTGGGAGTGTTTGATGGGACAGTGTAGAAGGAGCTTTACTCTGTACCTAACCCGTGCTGTACCTGCCCTGGGAGTGTTTGATGTGACAGTGTAGAGGGAGCTTTACTCTGTATCTAACCCGTGCTGTACCTGCCCTGGGAGTGTTTGATGACTCTGTATCTAAACAGTGCTGTACTCTGTATCTAAACCGTGCTGTACCTGCCTGGGTGTTTGATGAAGAGGGAGCTTTACTCTGTATCAAACCCGTGCTGTACCTGCCCTGGAGTGTTTGATGGGACAGTGTAGAGGGAGCTTTACTCTATATCTAACGCGTGCTGTACCTGCCCTGGGAGTGTTTGATGGGACAGTGTAGAGGGAGCTTTACTCTGTATCTAACCCGTGCTGTACCTGCCCTGGGAGTGTTTGATGGGACAGTGTAGAGGGAGCTTTACTCTGTTTCTAACCCGTGCTGTACCTGCCCTGGGAGTGTTTGATGGGACAGTGTAGAGGGAGCTTTACTCTGTATCTAACCCGTGCTGTACCTGCCCTGGGAGTGTTTGATGGGACAGTGTAGAGGGAGCTTTACTCTGTATCTAACCCGTGCTGTACCTGCCCTGGGAGTGTTTGATGGGACAGTGTAGAGGGAGCTTTACTCTGTATCTAACCCGTGTGGAACCTCTCTCTGTCTCTCCCCCAGCGGTGAGCCGGAGATCGTGGGGAGTAACCTGGAGACTCTGTTCACAGTCGGACTGGGAGCTCGAGCAAAAGAGGATTATCAGCTCGCCCGAGACATCTGCCTCACCATCGGAAAGATTTCACACTGCAAGAAGGTGCGATGCGGAGGGGCTTTACCCCCTCGACAAGAACAGCTTCAGCGTAGTTTAAAAACGTCCCAAGGCGCTTCACAGGAGCCTAAATCCAACCGAGTTTGACACCGAGCAGCGCAAGGAGATATTCGGACAAATGACCAAAGGCTCGGTCACAGGTTTTAAGGAGCGTCTTAAAGGAGGAGAGAGAGAGGCGGAGAGGTTTACATAGAAACATCGAAGATAGGAGCAGGAGTAGGCCATTCGGCCCCTCGAGCCTGCTCCGCCATTCAATGCGATCATGGCTGATCATCCAAATTCAGTGCCCTGTCCCTGCCTTCTCCCCATATCCCTTGATCCCTTTAGCCTTAAGAAATATATCCAACTCCTTCTTGAATATATTTAATGAATTGGCCTCCACTGCCTTCTGTGGTAGAGAATTCCACAGGTTCACCACTCTCTGGGTGAAGAAATTCCTCCTCATTTCAGTCCTAAATGGCTTACCCCTTATCTTTAGACTGTGACCCCTGGTTCTGGACTCCCCGACCATCGGGAACATCCTTCCTGCATCTAGTCTGTCTAGTCCTGCCAGAATTTTATACATTTCAATGAGATCCCCTCTCATTCTTCTAAACTCTAGCGAATATAAGCCCAATCGACCCAATCTCTCCTCATACGTCATTCCTGCCATCCAGGTATCAGCCTGGTGAATCTTCGCTGAACTCCTTCCATGGCAAGAATATCCTTCCTCGGATAAGGTGACCAAAACTGCACACAATACTCAAGATGTAGCCTCACCAAGGCCCTGTACAACTGCAGCAAGACATCCTTGTTCCTGTACTCGAACCCTCTCACTATGAAAGCCAATATACCATTTGCCTTCTTAACCGCCTGCTGCACCTGCATGCTTAGCTTCAGCGACTGGTGCACAAGGACACCCAGGTCTCGTTGCACTTCCCCTTCTCCCAATCTATTGCCGTTCAGATAATAATCTGCCTTCCTGTTTTTGACACCAAAGTGGATAACCTCACATTTATCCACGTTATATTGGGCAGAAGCATGGCAGATGCAATTACCCAACCTGTCCAAATCATCCCTGGAGTTTCTCGGCATCCTCCTCACAGCACACAAGCCCACCCAGCTTTGTGTCGTCTGCAAATTTGGAGATATTACATCTAGTTCCCTTGTCTAGATCATTAATAAGTTTAGGAAGGGAATTCCAGAGCTAGGGGCCCAGGCAGCTGAAGGCACAGGGATGTGAAGAGGCCAGAATTGGAGGAGCGCAGAGATCTTGGAGGGTTGCAGGGGCTGGCGGAGGTTACAGAGATAGGGAGGGGGCGAGGAGGTGATGCAAGGATTTGAAACAAGGTTGGTGAATTTTAAATGGCTGGACCAGGAGCCGATGTCGGTCAGCGAGCACGGGGTGCTGGGAGAATTGGAGGGGGGGGCGCTTCTGCTGTGTGTGTGGGGGGGCGGGGAGGGGGCTCAGTATCCACACCGGGTGAGAATCAGGCTAACTCCGCACAGGCCGGGGATGGAGCCTGGGCCTTTCCCGGGGTGGGTGGTCGGCGGGTGTTTGTGTTATGACGGGAGCCTGATTGCCATCACTCACGCTGGGCCCCTCCCGCTTTTTCTTCCAGGGGCCGCCGGGAGAGAGCACCACCCCTTTCCGCCTGCCCCGCGATCACCCGCTGTTTGCCCACCTCTCCGAAGCCGTGACTGAAGGTAAGCGTAAGCCTAGGCCTGTGCCCGCACCCCGGGGGTTTGGGAGGGTGGTGGGGTGTGGGGGAGGGAACGAGGCTCCCCTCGCTCAGCTTACTGATTTGATTGCTCTCTCTCTCTCCCTGTCCTCTCTCGTTCTGTCACCCTCACAGGTTTCTCCTTGCCCAGCCTCCACTGGCGCCCGTTCACTGCTGCCGCCGTCGGGCTGCTGTACCAGCTGGCCGAGAACCCCGACCGGCTGTGCGGAGCCCTCCTGCTTCGCTGCGCCAGCCTGCTGACTGACCACTGCGCACTGAGGGAGGACGCGGAGGAGGAGGCGCCGGCCGCCGGCCAATCAGAGGAGAGTTCAGAGGGCAAAGGTGAGAAGGCGCTTGGCGATGGCATGCTTCCCCCCCCCCCCCCCCCCCCCCCCAAAACGTATGGTCCGTGCCCAAGGTGCTGGCTTTGCTGGATCGACCGCGGCTGAGCCGCAGGGCCCCATAAAGTGGCATAAACCCATGAAGGAACCTATAACACTGGCATCTATCCGACAATGCGGAAAACTGCCCAGGTATGTCCTGTCCACAAAAAGCAGGACAAATGCAACCCGGCCAATTACCGCCCCATCAGTCTACTCTCAATCATCAGCAAAGTGATGGCCGGTGCCATCGACAGTGCTATCAAGCGGCACTTACTCACTTATAACCTGCTCACTGATGCCCAATTTGGGTTCTACCAAGACCACTCTGCTCCAGACCTCATTACAGCCTTGGTCCAAACATGGACAAAGGAGCTGAATTCCAGAGGTGAGGTGAGAGTGACTGCCCTTGACATCAAGGCAGCATTTGACCGAGTGTGGCATCAAGCAGCCCGACTAAAACTGAAGTCAATGGGAATCGGGGGGGAAACTCTCCACTGGCTGGAGTCATACCTAGCACAAAGGAAGATGGTTGGAGATCAATCATCTCAGCCCCAGGACATCGCTGCAGGAGTTCCTCGGGGCAGTGTTTTGCCCAACCATCTTCCGCTACTTCATCAATGACCTTCCCTCCAACATAAGGTCAGAAGTGGGGATGTTTGCTGATGACTGCACAGTGTTCAGCAGACCATTCGCAACTCCTCAGATAATGAAGCAGTCCATGCCCGCATGCAGCAAGACCTGGACGACGTTCAGGCTTGGGCTGATAAGTGGCAGGTAACATTCGCGCCACACAAGTGCCAGGCAATGACTATCTCCAACAAGCGCGCGCCTAACCACCGCCCCTTGACATTTAGCGGCATTACCATCGCCAAATCCCCCACCGTCAATATCCTTGGGGTCACCATTGACCAGAAACTTAACCGGACCAGCCACATAAATACTGTGGCTACAAGAGCAGGTCAGAGGCTGGGTATTCTGCGGCGAGTGTCTCACCTCCTGACTCCCCAAAGCCTTTCCACCATCTACAAGGCACAAGTCAGGAGTGTGATGGAATACTCTCCACTTGCCTGGATGAGTGCAGCTCCAACAACACTCAAGAAGCTCGACACCATCCAGGACAAAGCAGTCCGCTTGATTGGCACCCCCATCCACCACCTTAAACATTCACTCCCTCCACCACCGGTGCACCGTGGCTGCAGTGTGTACCATCTACAAGATGCACTGCAGCAACTCGCCAAGGCTTCTTCGGCAGCACCTCCCAAACCCGCGACCTCTTCCACCTAGAAGGACAAGGGCAGCAGGCGCATGGGAACACCGCCACCTCCAAGTTCCCCTCCAAGTCACACACCATCCTGACTTAGAAGTATATCGCTGTTCCTTCATCGTCGCTGGGTCAAAATCCTGGAACTCCCTCCCTAACAGCACTGTGGGAGCACCTTCACCACAACGGACTGCAGCGGTTCAAGAAGGCGGCTCACCACCACCTTCTCGAGGGCAACTGGGGATGGGCAATAAATGCTGGCCTTGCCAGCGACGCCCACATTCTATAAACACATTAAAAGAAATTGCCCCATCGTGCCTGTGCTGACTCTTTGAAAGAGCTATTCATTTAGTCCCAGCTCCCCCTGCTCTTTCACCAGAGCCCTGCAAATTTCTCCTTTTTGAAGTATTTATCCAATTTCCCTATTGAAAGTTACCATTACATCTGCCTCCGCCACCTTTTCAGGCAGTGCATTCCAGATCTCTCAAACTCAAAAACTTCCAGTATGATTTGGACAGGTAGGGCGATTGGGCAGAAGCATGGCAGATGCAGTATAATGTGGATAAATGCGAGGCTATCCACTTTGGGGGCAAAAACAGGAAGGCAGATTATTATCTGAACGGCAATAGATTGGGAGAAGGGGAAGTGCAATGAGACCTGGGTGTCCTTGTAAGCATGAAGGTAAGCATGCAGCAGGTGCAGCAGGCGGTTAAGAAGGCAAATGGCGAGAGGGTTCGAGTACAAGAACAGGGATGCCTTGCTGCAGTTGTACAGGGCCTTGGTGAGACCGCACCTTGAGTATTGTGGGCAGTTTTGGTTGCCTTATCTGAGGAAGGATGTTCTTGCCATGGAGGGAGTGCAGCGAAGATTCACCAGACTGATACCTGGGATGGCAGGAATGACGTATGAGGAGAGATTGGGTCGATTGGGCTTATACTCGCTGGAGTTTAGAAGAATGAGAGGGGATCTCATTGAAACTTATAAAATTCTAACAGGACTAGACAGACTAGATGCAGGAAGGATGTTCCCGATGGTCGGGGAGTCCAGAACCAGGGGTCACAGTCTAAGGATAAGGGGTAAGCCATTTAGGACAGAGATGAGGAGGAATTTCTTCACCAGAGAGTGGTGAACCTGTGGAATTCTCTACCACAGAAGGCAGTGGAGGCCAATTCATTAAATATATTCAAGAAGGAGTTGGATATATTTCTTGAGGCTAAAGGGATCAAGGGATATGGGGAGAAAGCAGGAACAGGGTACTGAATTTGGATGATCAGCCATGGTCTCATTGAATGGCGGAGCAGGCTCGAGGGGCCGAATGGCCTACTCCTGCTATGTCTAAACAAATTCTCCTTCTCTTCCCCCCCCCTCTGGTTCATTTGTCAATGACCTCAAATCTGTGTCCTCTGGACACCGACCCTCCTGCCAGTGGAAACAGAGTAAATCACTGGTTAGGCCTCAGCTGGAGTATTGTGGTCAGTTCTGGGCACCGCACTTCAGCAAAGATGTAAAGGGCCTTTGAAAGGGTACAGAGGAGGTTTACCAGGGATGAGGGACTTCAGTTATGAGGAGAGGTTGGAAAAGTTAGGCCTGTTCTCCTTGGAACAGAGAAGGTCAAGAGGTGACCTAATAGAGGCTTTCAAGATGGTGAGAGGTTTTGATAGAGTAGATGGTCAACAGCCAGAGGTCACAGATTTTAAAATCATTGGAAAAGATCGCGAGGGGAGATGAGGAGAAATGCTTTCACTCGGAGAGTTGTCTGGATCGGGAACGCTCTCCCTGAAAAGGTGCCGGAAGCTGATTCCATCGATGATTTTAAGAGGGAGTTGGACGGATGAGGAATTTACAGGGTTACGGACAAAGAGCGAGGAAGTGGGACTGAGCACGACTGCTGTTTCAAAGAGCCAGCACAGGCACGACGGGCCGAATGGCCACTTCCTGTGTTGTAGGTTTGTCTGATTCTAACGAAGGAAAAACTGTCAAAACTCTCTGATTTTGACCGCCTGTGTTCTGCTTGGGAGGTGGGGCCGCTGATGTAAAAAGACTACTGAGCATTTGGTTTGAGTATAGAACAAGGCTTTAATCAACTGTTTCAAAACCCTGAGATTTCTAGTTACAATCACTAGTTCCTGGTTACAGAAACATCCTGAGCAAGCTGGGCCCATGCCCGAGTATTTATACTCCTTGGACGGCGCCACCAGCTGGCCGCCCAGTGTTACTTCATGAGTCATGATCAGATTCCCTTTGCCGTAGATTGTCCGGATTCTCAGCCTGGGTTGCCGGTCTACCGCCTGACCAATCTGGTCTCCCTCGTGGGGCACGTGGCCCTCCAGCAGATGGTGCATCTCGAGCGAGCGGTTCGGGCCCGGAGATGCAGCGCCGCAGGGTGAACCGGGAGCAGCGGAGACGCCAAGGAGAAGACCCGGAAGCAGAAGGTCCAAGGTGAGCGCTCCCCCCGGGGCTGGGGTGGGACTGGAGCCCTCGCCCCTGCGGGCAACTGGAGCCCCAATCTCTGACCCCCCCCCCGGAGGGGAAATGGAGCCCTGACCCCTGGGGGCAACTGGAGCCCCAATCCCTGACCCCCCGGAGGGGAAATGGAGCCCTGACCCTGGAGACAACTGGAGCCCCAATCCCTGACCCCCCCGGAGGGGAAATGGAGCCCTGACCCCTGGAGACAACTGGAGCCCCAATCCCTGACCCCCCCGGAGGGGAAATGGAGCCCTGACCCCTGGGGACAACTGGAGCCCCAATCCCTGACCCCCCCCCCGGGGGGGGGAAATGGAACCCTGACCCCTGGGGGAGCCGCAGCCCTCGACTCAACCCTGCCCTCGACTCGACCCTTCCCTCCGCTGGAGGAGCCGGAGCCCCCCCTGACCCCTGGCCTTCCTCCCCCCTCGAGTTCACAACTGCACCCACCCCCCAAGAAGGTCTTTGATAAAGTCCCACATAAGAGGTTACTGTGCAAAATTAAAGCACATGGATTAAAAATTGGTTAACACAGGAAACAGAGTAGGAATAAATAGGACTTTTTCGGGGTGGCAGGCGGTGACTAGTGGGGTACCACAGGGATCAGTGCTTGGGCCCCAGCTATTCGCAATATATATCAATGGTTTGGATGAGGGAACCAAATGTAATTTCCAAGTTTGCTGATGACATGAAACTCGGTGGGATTGAGAGTTGTGAGGAGGATGCAAAGAGACTGCAAGGCGATTTAGACAAGTTGAGTGAGTGGGCAAGTACATGGCAGATGCAGTATAACGTGGATAAATGTGACTGTAAGGCTGGGGCTTCTTTAAACTGGTTTAAAGTAATTTTCCTGGTCTTGCAGCCTTTGCCTGCACCCAGACCAATGCCAATAAAACCAATTTTAAAACAGCGGTCACGAATCGCTACCCCTCCTTCCAGTTCTGACTGCAGGGCTTATAATGATATTAAAACAGACACGTAGTTTGGATGAGAGAAAAAAATCAAGTTTTATTAACTAAAAGAAACTATAATCAAAATATCAAACTATCCCACACGAACACAGTAATTACAGTAAAGTTGCTTAAAATGGGGTAAGGCCAGACGGCAAAAACGAGGGGTAAGTGACCACAATGTTGGTTAAACAATCTTGGCAATATCCCCTTAAATTGCCATCCCCCAAACTCCTTAACTAGGTTGTTTTGCTGAGGAGTCAGAACACCCTGCTCACCTGTGGTCCAGCGAAGTGAGAGAGAGAGAGAGAGAGAGAGACTCACCTATGGTCCCAGGAAGTAAAAAAAGAGAGAGCTTCTCAGCAACTATCTTATATATCTGGTGAGCCCCCCCCCCCCTCCCCCCTGCTGTTCTGCCCTGCAAGGGCTGTGTGCAAAACTCCCCGCCCAAAGGGTCCAATACACAAGAGAAAGCTGTGATTGGCTAACTCAAAGTGGTTAGACTGGGTTAATGTGTCTTCCGGAGCTCCCTGGGCTGAAACAAAAGGGAGATACAACTGCTCTATTGTCCAGTGCTGGGTGATTTAGACCCATTCAATTCTTAAACGTTTCCCATTCAAGGTACAAAAGTCTCTTCTGCAGTTTAGATGTATCCACTCGATATACAAACAAATGCTAATAGCATTCAATTGCTTTGTAAACAAAGCATTGTCCTTTGTCTTCATTGAACCTTACTTCCAGACACACACAGCTGTATTCCAAACCCCTCTTGTCATTCGGCCATGTGGTGTGACAGCCATTTTTACCCCTGGAAATTTTAAAGCACAACGCCCAGGGATTCTTTAATCAAAAAAAATTGATCTTCAGAACTGTAAATTATTGCGAATTCTTACATGAAGTTATCCACTTCGGTAGAAAAAACAGAAAGGCAGAGTATTATTTAAATGGTGATAGATTGGGAAATGTTGATGTACAGAGGGACCTGGGTGTCCTTGTACACCAGTCACTGAAAGCAAACATGCAGGTGCAGCAAGCAGTTAGGAAGGCAAATGGTATGTTGGCCTTCATTGCAAGAGGATTTGAGTACAGGAGCAAGGATGTCTTACTACAGTTATACAGGGCCTTGGTGAGACCACACCTGGAGTACTGTGCGCAGTTTTGGTCTCCTTACCTAAGAAAGGATATACTTGCCATAGAGGGAGTGCAGCGAAGGTTCACCAGACTGATTCCTGGGACGGCAGGACTGTCGTATGAGGAGAGGTTGGGTCGACTAGGCCTGTATTCACTAGAGTTTAGAAGAATGAGAGGGGATCTCATTGAAACGTATAAAATTCAGACAGGGTTAGACAGACTGGATGCAGGGAGGATGTTTCCCCTGGCTGGGGGGTCCAGAACGAGGGGTCACAGTCTCAGGATACGGGGTAGGACATTTAGGACTGAGATGAGAAATTTCTTCACTCAGAGGGTGGTGAACTTGTGGAATTCTCTACCACAGAAGGCTGTGGAGGCCAAGTCACTGAACATATTTAAGAAGGAGATAGATAGATTTCTAGACACAAAAGGCATCAAGGGGTATGGGGAGGGAGCGGGAATTTGGTATTGAGATAGAGGATCAGCCACGACCATATTGAATGGCGGAGCAGGCTCAAGGGCCAAATGGCCTACTCCTGCTGCTCATTTTTCTATGTTTCTAACACAATAATTCCCAATTTCATATAATCAAGACATGTCCAAATTCTTCACTCGCCCTTGACGTCGGCACCTGAATAGTGTCGCTTACCCCCTGACCTCCAATCCCGTGCCCAATGTTCCCGCTAAGGTGCGCGCGCGGCCCCCCCCAGTAATCTGAAATGTTCCCCGCAGGCCGCTCACCAGCTGTTACATTGTAAATACCGCGCACGCACCGAAATTTAAAGGGACCGTGCATTAAAAAGAAAGAGAGCGCAAAGTGCAGCTTACAGGGAAAATTGCTCCTGCCCCAACCCCCCGGCCTCCAGTCCCCCCCTTTCCTCCACACACTTCCCTCCATGTGTTGGAATATTGAGTCTCGTCTCTCCGACTCGAACCTAATCGATCCATGGGAAACTCCTCCCCTCCCTCAGCCTGCCATCAAACTACAATCTCAACCTTTCCCCCGACCCCTGCGCCATGACACGCTGCGCCCGCCCCCCCCCCCCCCGGCCCCTGCCTTGAACCGTGACCCTCCCCACTTCAAGACTTCTCAACAGTGAGGGATTTAAAAGTTTTTTTTTGTGTCTCTCTCCCGTTCCCGAAGAGAGCGAGCACGAGCGCCATCGAGGAGGAGCTGGGATTGGTGGAGGCCTCGGCCGACGACACAGAGGCAGAGCTGGTCCGCAAAATCTGTGATGTGGAACTGCTCGATGGTGAGTTACCCCCACAGGGTGATGGGGCGGGGTGGGTGCTGGGTGGAGGAGATTAAATAGGTGGATAGAGTCCATGATAGGGGAGAGTGTACATGGGCTGTGGGAGGAGATTAAATAGGTGGATAGAGTCCATGATAGGGGGAGAGTGTACATGGGCTGTGGGAGGAGATTAAATGGGTGGGTAGAGTCCGTGATAGGGGAGAGTGTACATGGGCTGTGGGAGGAGATTAAATGGGTGGGTAGAGTCCGTGATAGGGGAGAGTGTACATGGGCTGTGGGAGGAGATTAAATAGGTGGGTAGAGTCTATGATAGGGGGAGTGTACATGGGCTGTGGGAGGAGATTAAATGGGTGGGTAGAGTCCATGATAGGGGAGAGTGTACATGGGCTGTGGGAGGAGATTAAATGGGTGGGTAGAGTCCATGATAGGGGAGAGTGTACATGGGCTGTGGGAGGAGATTAAATGGGTGGGTAGAGTCCATGATAGGGGAGAGTGTACATGGGCTGTGGGAGGAGATTAAATGGGTGGATAGAGTCCATGATAGGGGGAGTGTACATGGGCTGTGGGAGGAGATTAAATGGGTGGATAGAGTCCATGATAGGGGAGAGTGTACATGGGCTGTGGGAGGAGATTAAATGGGTGGGTAGAGTCCATGATAGGGGAGAGTGTACATGGGCTGTGGGAGGAGATTAAATGGGTGGGTAGAGTCAGTGATAGGGGAGAGTGTACATGGGCTGTGGGAGGAGATTAAATGGGTGGGTAGAGTCCGTGATAGGGGAGAGTGTACATGGGCTGTGGGAGGAGATTAAATGGGTGGGTAGAGTCCATGATAGGGGAGAGTGTACATGGGCTGTGGGAGGAGATTAAATGGGTGGGTAGAGTCCATGATAGGGGAGAGTGTACATGGGCTGTGGGAGGAGATTAAATGGGTGGGTAGAGTCCATGATAGGGGAGAGTGTACATGGGCTGTGGGAGGAGATTAAATGGGTGGGTAGAGTCCATGATAGGGGAGAGTGTACATGGGCTGTGGGAGGAGATTAAATGGGTGGGTAGAGTCCATGATAGGGGAGAGTGTACATGGGCTGTGGGAGGAGATTAAATGGGTGGGTAGAGTCCATGATAGGGGAGAGTGTACATGGGCTGTGGGAGGAGATTAAATGGGTGGATAGAGTCCATGATAGGGGAGATTGTACATGGACTGTGGGAGGAGATTAAATGGGTGGGTAGAGTCCATGATAGGGGAGAGTGTACATGGGCTGTGGGAGGAGATTAAATGGGTGGGTAGAGTCCATGATAGGGGAGAGTGTACATGGGCTGTGGGAGGAGATTAAATGGGTGGGTAGAGTCCATGATAGGGGAGAGTGTACATGGGCTGAGGGAGGAGATTAAATGGGTGGGTAGACTCCATGATAGGGGAGAGTGTACATGGGCTGTGGGAGGAGATTAAATGGGTGGGTAGACTCCATGATAGGGGAGAGTGTACATGGGCTGAGAGAGGCGATTAAATGGGTGGGTAGAGTCCGTGATAGGGGGAGAGTGTACATGGGCTGTGGGAGATTATTAAATGGGTGGGTAGAGTCCATGATAGGGGGAGAGTGTACATGGGCTGTGGGAGGAGATTAAATGGGTGGATAGAGTCCATGATAGGGGAGATTGTACATGGACTGTGGGAGGAGATTAAATGGGTGGGTAGACTCCATGATAGGGGGAGAGTGTACATGGGCTGTGGGAGGAGATTAAATGGGTGGGTAGAGTCCGTGATAGGGGGAGAGTGTACATGGGCTGTGGGAGATTATTAAATGGGTGGGTAGAGTCCATGATAGGGGGAGAGTGTACATGGGCTGTGGGAGGAGATTAAATGGGTGGGGAGAGTCCGTGATGTATAGATTTTTTGGACTCGTGGGGAATTGGGGATCGGGTGTGAAAGTGGCGTTCAGGTAGATCATCAGCCATGATCTCATTGAATGGCGGAGCAGGCGCGAAGGGCCGAATGGCCTACTCCTAATTCTATGTTGTTATAGGGGAGAGTGCACGGGAGGGTGGGGGGGAGGAGTCTGACTGGAGGGGGGGCGAGAATCAATGAGGGGTTCGGTGGTCCCTCCCACTCCGTTATTTGAACGGTTACAGATACTGTGCAGTGTGTCACTCCCTCCGTCTCCTTGCAGATCGGCAGCTGCTCTCCGCCTTCGTGCCCCTGATTGTGAAGATCTGCAGTAACCCCGGCAAGTACAGTGACCCGGACCTGGCCGCGGCCTCCTGCCTTGCCCTCTGCAAGATCGCCATGGTGAGGTAAGGGAGGCGCCCACTCTGAGCTCAGGGGCGGCAAGGGCTGTGCTGGGGTGACTGGGTGCCCGGGGGAAAGAGGTGTTGTTTATGTGTCGGGGACGAGGGGGTGGTTTGTGTGTGTGTGTCAGGTGGCGGGGGTTGAATAGCAGGTGTGTGATGGGATTGGATCAGAGACTGGCCATAAATAATGGGTGTGAGATGGGATTGGATCCGAGACTGACCAAGGGTAGCGGGTGTGAGATGGGATTGGATCAGAGCCTGGCCAAGGTGTGTGTGTATGTTGGTGGGGCAGAAGAGGGGAGTGTGTGTGTGTTGGGCATGTAACTAAAGGGTTGGGCAGGTAACTGTGGGGTAGATTGTGTATCGGGGAGGGGGGAGACTGACGTGTAACTGTCCAGAGGGTGGGGTGTGAAACGTTAATGTAATGGTTGATCGTGGTGTTCAAGACCCCTCCCTCCTCCGTCTCTCTCCACAGTCACGATTTCTGTGAGAAGCATCTCCGCCTCCTGTTTACTATGCTGGAGAAGTCGGCCCAGCCCACCATCCGCTCCAACACCATGGTGGCCCTCGGTGACCTCTCCTTCCGTTTCCCCAACCTCATCGAGCCCTGGACCCCGCACCTGTACGCCAGGTAAACTGCCTCGCCACTCATCCAGGTACCTTCAGCCCATCCTCCTGCTGTCAGGGCGGGTGAGAGATTCCAGCGGATCAGAGACTGGCCAAGGGTAGCGTGTGTGAGATGGGATTGGATCAGAGACTGGCCAAGAATAGAGGGTGTGAGGTGGGATTAGCTTAGTGACTGACCAAGGGTAATGGTATGAGATGGGATTGGATCTGAGACTGGCCAAGAATGAGGTATTTCCCCTGTCAGTGACTCAGGGCGCTGGGGGAGAGGGGTTACTGAGTGATAGTGAGAGGGAGCTGGATTAACATCAGTAGAGATACAGTCAGTAACACGGTGCTGAGGGAGAGGGGTTACTGAGTGACAGTGAGAGGGAGCTGGATTAACATCAGTAGAGATACAGTCAGTAACACAGGGCTCTGGGGGAGAGGGGTTACTGAGTGACAGTGAGAGGGAGCTGGATTAACATCAGTAGAGATACAGTCAGTGACACGGTGCTGAGGGAGAGGGGTTACTGAGTGACAGTGTGAGGGAGCTGGATTAGCACCAGTAGATATACAGTCAGTAACACGTTGCGGGGGAGAGGGGTGTTGAGTATTTTAAACCAACACTCGACACAAGGTTTTAGATAGTTATTGAAGTGGTCTTTATTACACTGGTGGGGAGACGATCTCTACTGGCGCACCAGGAGACTTCTCCAAATTGATACAGTAATCGTTACATATTTATGCATTCAAAAGTTATGGTAGCATCGTGCACAATCCCGTTACACTGTTTTAATTGGCTTAAAGCCCGTGTGCACAGTTGCTAATTCCCTATCTCGCGTCTCTCAACCTTTCGCCTATATTTTATTGTCACATGATCTTTATGATCTCACCTGTTACTTTTTGTAACCTTTAGTAAAACCACATGTCTGCATTTCTGTCTCGCTGTGGCCCGTGTGGTTTTACTTATCTCTAGGTTCCATAGTTTCCGGTCAATCATAGACCTTGTGGTCAGCATGTCTGAGCTGTCTCCGCTGGTCTCTGTTCTCAACCGTCTCTAGTGTGCAAGCTGCATTGTTAACCCCTTAATTCCTGAAGGGCGCCGATGCCCAATTTCAGGGGTTACTGAGTGACTGTGAGGGAGCTGGATTAACGTCAGTAACGTGCTGGGGAGAGGGGTATTACTGAATGACAGTGTGGGGGTGCTGGATTAACATCAGTAGAGATACAGTCAGTAACACAGGGTGCTGGGGGAGAGGGGTTACTGAGTGACCGTGTGAGGGAGCTGGATTAACATCAGTAGAGATAGTCAGTGACAGGGTGCCGCTCTGATGCTGCGCCCACCCCTCTGCCGTGCTCCTCTCAAACTCCCCTCTCCCTTGCCCAGGTTGCGGGACAGTTCACCGACAGTGCGCCGAACGGCCCTGATCGTGATGACCCACCTGATCCTCAAGGACATGGTCAAGGTGAAAGGTCAGATCAGCGAAATGGCGGTACTGGTCATCGATGAGGACGAGGGCATCGCCATGTTGGCCCGGAGCTTCTTCAACGAGCTGTCGAACAAGGTACGCTTGGGGCACGAGGGAGGGACTGGGGGGAACGGGACTGGAGCTGGGTGGGGTGGATATGGGAGTGACACACACTCTGATATGGAAGTGACGCGCACACTCTGATATGGGAGTGACGCACACACACTCTGCTATGGGAGTGACGCGCACACTCTGATATGGGGGTGACGCGCACACACTCTGCTATGGGAGTGACGCGCACACTCTGATATGGGAGTGACGCACACACTCTGATATGGGAGTGACGCACACTGATATGGGAGTGACGCACACACTGATATGGGAGTGACGCACACACTGATATGGGAGTGACGCACACACTGATATGGGAGTGACGCACACACTGATATGGGAGTGACGCGCACACTGATATGGGAGTGACGCGCACACTGATATGGGAGTGACGCGCACACTGATATGGGAGTGACACACTCTGATATGGGAGTGACGCGCACACACTCTGATATGGGAGTGACGCGCACACACTCTGATATGGGAGTGACACACTCTGATATGGGAGTGACACACTCTGATATGGGAGTGACACACTCTGATATGGGAGTGACACACTCTGATATGGGAGTGACACACTCTGATATGGGAGTGACACACTCTGATATGGGAGTGACACACTCTGATATGGGAGTGACACACTCTGATATGGGAGTGACACACTCTGATATGGGAGTGACACACTCTGATATGGGAGTGACACACTCTGATATGGGAGTGACACACTCTGATATGGGAGTGACACACACACTGATATGGGAGTGACGCGCGCACTCTGATATGGGAGTGACACACACTCTGATATGGGAGTGACACACACACTCTGATATGGGAGTGACGCGCGCACACTCGGAACGTGAAGGAGTCGGTCATTAACACTGCCTCCTGGTGAGCATGGAGATACTGCAGCTTGATGTGCCTCCCCTCTCTCTCCCTCTTGTACAGGGGAACGCCGTGTATAACCTGCTACCAGACATTATCAGCCGACTCTCGGACCCAGAGTGCGGGGTTGAGGAGGAGCCTTTTCAGACCATCATGAGGTGGGCGGGGCGGGGCGGAAGAACGGAGTGGGGTCTTGGAGGCC
This sequence comes from Somniosus microcephalus, assembly GCF_052327205.1. Taxonomy (NCBI): domain Eukaryota; kingdom Metazoa; phylum Chordata; class Chondrichthyes; order Squaliformes; family Somniosidae; genus Somniosus; species Somniosus microcephalus. Next base: position 20,563,857 of record NW_028225181.1, on the reverse strand, counting down.
TGGTCCCAGGGAGGAGGGGGGTTGCGGAGACCTGGTCCGAGGAGAGTGGGAGGGGTGGCGGGATCTTGGAGACCTGGTCCTAGAGAGGTGGGGGTGTGTGTCCGGGAGGCCTGGTCCCGGGCTGGGGGGGAGATGATCAGTTGGGGCCTGGTCCCAGGGAGGGGGATGTGTCGGGCGGGGCCTGGTCCCGGGGAGGGGGGGATGTGTCGGGCGGGGCCTGGTCCCGGGGAGGGGGGATGTGTCGGGCGGGGCCTGGTCCCGGGGAGGGGGGGGGGGGTGTCGGGCGGGGCCTGGTCCCGGGGAGGGGGGGATGTGTCGGGCGGGGCCTGGTCCCGGGGAGGGGGGGGTGTGTCGGTCGGGGCCTGGTCCCGGGGAGGGGGGGGGGGGGGTGTCGGGCGGGGCCTGGTCCCGGGGGGGGGGGGTGTCGGGCGGGGCCTGGTCCCGGGGGGGGGGGGTGTCGGGCGGGGCCTGGTCCTGGGGGGGGGGTGTCGGGCGGGGCCTGGTCCCGGGGAGGGGGGGATGTGTCGGGCGGGGCCTGGTCCCGGGGAGGGGCGGCATGTGTCGGGCGGGGCCTGGTCCCGGGGAAGGGGGGGTGTGTCGGGCGGGGCCTGGTCCGGGGGGGGGGGGGGGGGAGGAGAGAGAGATGTGTCGGGTGGGGCCTGGTCCCGGGGAGGGGGGATGTGTCGGGCGGGGCCTGGTCCCGGGGAGGGGGGGGGGATGTGTCAGGCGGGGCCTGGTCCCGGGGAGGGGGGGGGGATGTGTCGGGCGGGGCCTGGTCCCGGGGAGGGGGGGGGATGTGTCAGGCGGGGCCTGGTCCCGGGGAGGGGGGGGGGGATGTGTCGGGCGGGGCCTGGTCCCGGGGGGGGGGTGTCGGGCGGGGCCTGGTCCTGGGGGGGGGTGTCGGGCGGGGCCTGGTCCCGGGGAGGGGGATGTGTCGGGCGGGGCCTGGTCCCGGTTGGGGGGGGGGGGGGGGGAGATGTGTCGGGCGGGGCCTGGTCCCGGGGGGGGGGGATGTGTCGGGCGGGGCCTGGTCCCGGGGAGGGGGGGATGTGTCGGGCGGGGCCTGGTCCCGGGGAGGGGCGGCATGTGTCGGGCGGGGCCTGGTCCCGGGGAAGGGGGGGTGTGTCGGGCGGGGCCTGGTCCGGGGGGGGGGGGGGAGAGGAGAGAGAGATGTGTCGGGTGGGGCCTGGTCCCGGGGAGGGGGGATGTGTCGGGCGGGGCCTGGTCCCGGGGAGGAGGGGGGATGTGTCAGTCGGGGCCTGGTCCCGGGGAGGGGGGGGGATGTGTCGGGCGGGGCCTGGTCCCGGGGAGGGGGGGGGATGTGTCGGGCGGGGCCTGGTCCCGGGGAGGAGGGGGGGGTGGAGATATGTGTCGGGCGGGGCCTGGTCCCGGGGGGGGGGGGGGATGATGTGTCGGGCGGGGCCTGGTCCCGGGGCGGGGGGGGGGGGGATGATGTGTCGGGCGGGGCCTGGTCCCGGTGGGGGGGGGGGGGAGATGTGTCGGGCGGGGCCTGGTCCCGGGGGGGGGGGGGATGTGTCGGGCGGGGCCTGGTCCCGGGGAGGGGGTGATGTGTCGGGCGGGGCCTGGTCCCGGGGAGGGGGGGGGGGGTGGAGATATGTGTCGGGCGGGGCCTGGTCCCGGGGGGGGGGGGGATGATGTGTCGGGCGGGGCCTGGTCCCGGGGAGGGTGGGGGGGGATGTGTCGGGCGGGGCCTGGTCCCAGGGAGGAGGGTCTGGAAGGCCTGGGGGTGGGGAGGGGGTTCTGGGGTGGGGGCCACGTAGGGCCTGGTCCCTGGGGGTGGGGAGGGGGCTCCAGGGTCGGGGGTCACGTAGGGTTTGGGCATGGGGGTGCGGGGGGCTCTGGGGAGGCCTGGTCCCGGGGGAGAGAGGAGGGAGTCTCCTTTGTGTCGTTGGGCCTACTGTCCCCCCAACCCTTGGCTTGTGTTCGTGAGATTGTGCTGTTCGCTGACCACGAGCCTGTCTTTACTTTTTCTCAGGCAGATGTTCAGCTACATCACCAAGGACAAGCAGACAGAGAGCCTTGTGGAGAAACTGTGTCAGAGGTTCCGGACCGCCAAGTGAGTGTGCTGACAGCGAGTCCACGAGGTGTGGTGTGTGGGGGGGGTAGAGAAAGAGAATGTGTCCTAGGAGTGTCGCCCCAGCTCCCCACTGACGTTACAGGAGTCAAACCATTCTCCCAGAACATAGGAACAGGAGGAGGCCATTCAGTCCCCTTGAGCCTGTCACCATAGGAACAGGAGGAGGCCATTCAGCCCCCTTGAGCCTGTTACCATAGGAACAGGAGGAGGCCATTCAGCCCCCTTGGGCCTGTTACCACAGGAACAGGAGGAGGCCCATTCAGCCCCCTTGGGCCTGTTACGCAGGAACAGGAGGAGGCCATTCAGCCCCCTCGAGCCTGTTACCACAGGAACAGGAGGAGGCCATTCAGCCCCCTTGGGCCTGTTACGCAGGAACAGGAGGAGGCCATTCAGCCCCCACAAGCCTGTTACCACAGGAACAGGAGGAGGCCCATTCAGCCCCTCGAGCCTGTTACCACAGGAACAGGAGGAGGCCATTCAGCCCCCTTGGGCCTGTTACCACAGGAACAGGAGGAGGCCATTCAGCCCCCTTGGGCCTGTTACCACAGGAACAGGAGGTGGCCATTCCGCGGGCCTGTTGCCATAGGAACAGGAGGAGGCCATTCAGCCCCCTTGGGCCTGTTACCATAGGAACAGGAGGAGGCCATTCAGTCCCCACAAGCCTGTTACCATAGGAACAGGAGGAGGCCATTCAGTCCCCACAAGCCTGTTACCACAGGAACAGGAGGAGGCCCATTCAGCCCCTCGAGCCTGTTACCACAGGAACAGGAGGAGGCCATTCAGCCCCCTTGGGCCTGTTACCACAGGAACAGGAGGAGGCCATTCAGCCCCCTTGGGCCTGTTACCACAGGAACAGGAGGTGGCCATTCCGCGGGCCTGTTGCCATAGGAACAGGAGGAGGCCATTCAGCCCCCTTGGGCCTGTTACCACAGGAACAGGAGGTGGCCATTCCGCGGGCCTGTTGCCATAGGAACAGGAGGAGGCCATTCAGCCCCCTGGGCCTGTTGCGCCATTCAATTAGATCCTGGCTGATCTGTATTTCAACTCCATCTACCCACCTTGGTTCTGTACCCCTTCATAACCCTGCCTAACAAAAATCTATCGATCTCAGTTCTGAAATTTTGAATTGACCCCCAGCCTTTTGGGGGAGAGAGTTCCAGATTTCCACGAGCCTTTGTGTGAAGAAGTGCTTCCTGGCATCGCCTCTGAACGGCCTAGCTCTAAATTTAGGGTTGCACCGGGCCCCCAGCAGAAGTAGTAGTTTCGCTCTATCTACCTTATCAAATCCTTGCATCATAAGCACCTCAATTAGATCGCCCCTTAATCTTTTATACTCGAGGGAATACAAGCCCAGCCTATGCAACATGTCCAGATAATTCAACCCTTTTAGCCCCGGTATCATTCTGCTGAATCTGCGCTGCGCCCCCTCCAGGCCAGCAGGCGTAACAGGACGCGTTTACCGGTGGGATTAGTGGGCAAATGCTCAAGCAGGAATCTCTTGTTAAATTTCAGATTTCAGCCGTGCTCAGTTGGTAGCGCACTATCCCCTCTGGCCGTGGGTTCGAGCCCCACTCCGGAGGTTGGAGCCCCATAATCCCAGGCCGACACTCCTAGTGCTGCGGAGCAGACACCATCAGAATGGCAGTACTGAGGGGGTGCTGCACTGTCGGAGGGGCAGTACTGAGGGAGCGCTGCACTGTCGGAGGGGCGATACTGAGGGAGCGCTGCACTGTCGGAGGGGCAGTACTGAGGGAGCGCTGCACTGTCGGAGGGGCAGTACTGAGGGAGCGTTGCACTGTCGGAGGGGCAGTACTGAGGGAGCGCTGCACTGTCGGAGGGGCAGTACTGAGGGAGCGCTGCACTGTCGGAGGGGCGATACTGAGGGAGCGCTGCACTGTCGGAGGGGCAGTACTGAGGGAGCGCTGCACTGTCGGAGGGGCAGTACTGAGGGAGCGCTGCACTGTCGGAGGGGCAGTACTGAGGGAGCGCTGCACTGTCGGAGGGGCGATACTGAGGGAGCGCTGCACTGTCGGAGGGGCAGTACTGAGGGAGCGCTGCACTGTCGGAGGGGCAGTACTGAGGGAGCGCTGCACTGTCGGAGGGGCAGTACTGAGGGAGCGCTGCACTGTCGGAGGGGCAGTACTGAGGGAGCGCTGCACTGATGGAGGGGCAGTACTGAGGGAGCGCTGCACTGTCGGAGGGGCAGTACTGAGGGAGCGCTGCACTGTCGGAGGGGCAGTACTGAGGGGGTGCTGCACTGTCGGAGGGGCAGTACTGAGGGAGCGCTGCACTGTCGGAGGGGCAGTACTGAGGGAGCGCTGCACTGTCGGAGGGGCAGTACTGAGGGAGCGCTGCACTGTCGGAGGGGCAGTACTGAGGGAGCGCTGCACTGTCGGAGGGGCGATACTGAGGGAGCGCTGCACTGTCGGAGGGGCAGTACTGAGGGAGCGCTGCACTGTCGGAGGGGCAGTACTGAGGGAGCGCTGCACTGTCGGAGGGGCAGTACTGAGGGAGCGCTGCACTGTCGGGGGGCAATACTGAGAGAGCGCTGCACTGTCGGAGGGGCAGTACTGAGGGAGCGCTGCACTGTCGGAGGGGCGGTACTGAGGGAGCGCTGCAATGTCAGAGGGGCAGTACTGAGGGAGCGCTGCACTGTCGGAGTGGCAGTACTGAGGGAGCGCTGCACTGTCGGAGGGGCAGTACTGAGGGAGCGCTGCACTGTCGGAGGGGCAGTACTGAGGGAGCACGGCACTGTCTGAGGTGACGTCATTCGTATGAGATTGTAAACCAAGGCCACTATTGGAAGAAGAGCAGGGCGGAGGTCTCACTTGTGTCCTGGGCCAATATTTATCCCTCAACCAACATTCACTTAAAAAAGATTATCTGGTGCATTATCACATTGCTGTTTGTGGGAGCTTGCTGTGTGCAAATCGGCTGCCGCGTTTCCCATGTTACAACAGTGACTACACTTCAAAAAGTACTTCAATGGCTGTGAGGTGCTTTAGGACGTCCTGAGGTAGTGCAAGGCGCTATAGAAATGCAAGTCTTTTCCTGGGCATCGGACAGCTGAACTGCAGTGTGCCCCCTCTGCCACTAGAGGGTGGCCTAGCCTCACGACTCACACTCGCCCGTCAGTGAGGGAGACCCGGGGAAAAGACTGATGGTTATTGGTTTAGCCTGATCGCCGACCCGGTGTGGGACTGAGCCCCACACACACACACACCAGGAAAGGCCCAGGCTCCATCCCCGACCTGTGCTGAGTTAACCTGATCTCGCACCCGGTGTGGCACTGAGCCCCACACACACA
>NW_028225181.1:20525477-20557952 GCF_052327205.1 Somniosus microcephalus | reverse complement strand
CCACAGGAAAGGCCTCAGGCTCCATCCCCGACCTGTGCTGAGTTAACCTGATCTCGCGCACCCGGTGTGGCACTGAGCCCCACACACACACACACAACCAGCAGGAAGGGCTGGGGCCTTGGGGTGGGGTGAGGGTGTTTCGAGGTGTGGAGCGAGCTGTTGACCTCTCCCCGTTGCTCTCTCCTTCCTCCCCACGCCAGGCTGGAGAGACAGTACCGCGAGACCTGGCCTTCTGCTTGGCCCTGCTCCCGGCCTCGGAGCGCAGTCTGCGCAAGATGCAGGAGAACTTCGAGTGCTTCGCCGACAAGCTGACCGAGGCGGCCGTGTACCAGCACCTGATGGGCAATCGTGGGCAAACTACAGAGGGGCATCAAGCCTGAACTCAAGGTACGGGCACACAATGGCCACACGTCTGTCTCTCTCCAATACACCTCCCCCTCCCCTCCCCCCCCTCCCCTCCCTCCTCTCCTCCCCCCCTCTCCTCCCCCCCTCTCCTCCCCCCCTCTCCTCCCCCCCCTCTCCTCCCCCCCCTCTCCTCCCCCCCCCCTCACCTCCCCCCCCCCCTCTCCTCCCCCCCCCCTCTCCTCCCCCCCCCCCCTCTCCTCCCCCCCCCCCTCTCCTCCCCCCCCCTCTCTCCTCTCCCCCCCTCTCCTCTCCCCCCCCCTCTCCTCTCCCCCCCCTCTCCTCCCCCCCCCCTCACCTCCCCCCCCCATCCTCCCCCCCCTCACCTCCCCCCCTCCTCACCCCCCCCCTCTCCTCCCCCCCCTCCTCTCCCCTCCTCCTCCCCCCCTCCCTCCTCCCCCCCTCCTCCTCTCCTCCTCCCCCCCTCCCTCCTCCCCTCCTCACTCCCCCCCTCTCCTCCTCCTCCCCCCCACCCCTCCCCATCCCCTCCTCCCCCCCTCCCTCCTCCCCCCCTCTCACTCCCTCCCCCCCCCTCTCCTCCCTCCCCTCCCCCTCCTCTCCACCCCCCCTCTCCTCCCTCCCCCCCTCTTCTCCCTCCCCCCCTCTCCTCACCTCCCCCCTCTCCTCCCTCCCCCCTCTCCACCCCTCCCCCACACCTCCTCCCCCTCCCCCTCTCCTCCCTCCCTCTCACCCTCCCTCTCTCCCCCTCTCTCCTCTCTCCTCTCTCCCCTCCCCCCTCTCTCCCTCCCCCCTCTCTCCCCCTCCCCCCTCTCTCCCCTCTCCCTCTCTCCCCACCCCCCTCTCCCCTCCACCCCCTCTCTCCCCTCCCCCCTCTCTCCCCTCCCCCCTCCTCTCCCCTCCCCCCTCTCTCCCCTCTCTCCTCTCTCCCCCTCTCTCCCCTCCCCCCTCTCTCCCCCTCTCTCCCCCTCCCCCCTCTCACCCCCCTCCCTCCTCTCTCCCCCCTCACCTCCTCTCTCCCCCCTCCCTCCTCTCTCCCTCTCTCTCCCCCCTCCCTCTCTCTCCCCCCTCCCTCCTCTCTCCCCCCTCCCTCCTCTCTCCCCCCTCCCTCCTCTCCTCTCCCCCTCCCTCCTCTCTCCCCCTCCCTCCTCACTCCCCTCCCTCCTCTCTCCCCCCTCCCTCCTCTCTCCCCCCTCCCTCCTCTCTCCCCCTCCTCCTCTCTCCTCTCTCCTCCCTCCTCTCTCCCCTCTCCTCTCCTCTCTCCCCTCCTCCTCCTCTCCTCCCCCTCCTCTCCTCCCTCCTCCTCCTCCCTCTCCCCTCCCCTCCTCCCCTCCACCTCCTCCTCCTCTCTCCTCTCCTCCCTCCTCCTCTCTCCCCTCCCTCCTCCTCTCTCCCCTCCTCCTCCTCTCATCCCCTCCTCCTCTCTCTCCCCTCCCTCTCTCTCCCCTCCTCCTCTCTCCCTCCCTCCTCTCTCCCCTCCCTCCTCTCTCCCCTCCCTCCTCTCTCCCCTCCCTCCTCTCTCCCCTCCCTCCTCTCTCCCCTCCTCCTCCCCTCCCTCCTCCTCTCCTCTCCTCCCTCCTCCTCCTCCTCCTCCTCCTCCTCTCCTCCCTCCTCCCTCCTCCTCCTCCTCCCTCCTCCTCTCTCCCCTCTCCCTCCTCCTCTCTCCCCTCCTCCTCCACTCTCCCCTCCTCCTCCCTCTCTCCCCTCCTCCTCCCTCTCTCCCATCCCTCCTCCCTCTCTCCCCTCCTCCTCCCTCTCTCCCCTCCTCCTCCCTCTCTCCCTCCCTCCTCCCTCTCTCCCCCTCCTCCTCTCTCCCCTCCCTCCTCCTCTCTCCCCTCCCTCCTCCTCTCTCCTCCTCCCTCCTCCTCTCTCCCCTCCCTCCTCCTCTCTCCCCTCCCTCCCTCCTCTCTCCTCCTCCCTCTCTCTCCCTCCCCCCTCCCCTCCCCTCCCTCCTCCTCTCTCCTCCTCCCTCCCTCCCTCCTCCTCTCTCCTCCTCCCTCCCTCCCTCCTCCCTCTCCCTCCTCCCTCCTCCTCTCTCCCCTCCCTCCTCCTCTCTCCCCTCCCTCCTCCTCTCTCCCCTCCTCCTCCCTCTCTCCTCCTCCCTCTCCTCCCTCCCTCTCTCCCTCCTCCTCCCTCTCTCCCCTCCTCCTCCCTCTCTCCCTCCTCCTCCCTCTCTCCCTCTCCTCCTCCCTCTCTCCCCTCCTCCTCCCTCTCTCCCCTCCCTCCTCCCTCTCTCCCCTCCCTCCTCCTCTCCTCCCCTCCCTCCTCCTCTCTCCCCTCCCTCCTCCTCTCTCCCCTCCCTCCTCCTCCTCTCTCCCTCCCTCCTCTCTCTCCCCTCCCTCCTCCTCTCTCCCCTCCCTCCTCCTCTCTCCCCTCCCTCCTCCTCTCTCTCCCTCCCTCCTCCTCTCTCCCCTCCCTCCTCCTCTCTCCCCTCCCTCCTCCTCTCTTCCCCTCCCTCCTCCTCTCTCCCCTCCCTCCTCCTCTCTCCCTCCCTCCTCCTCCTCTCCCCTCCCTCCTCCTCTCTCCTCCTCCCTCCTCCTCCCTCCTCCTCTCTCCCCTCCCTCCTCCTCCTCTCCCCTCCCTCCCTCCCCTCCTCCTCTCTCCCCTCCCTCCTCCTCTCTCCCCTCCCTCCCCTCCCTCCTCCTCTCTCCCCTCCCTCCCTCCCTCCCTCCTCTCTCCCCTCTCCCTCCCTCCCTCCTCCTCTCTCACTCCCCTCCCTCCTCCCTCCTCCTCTCTCCCCTCCCTCCTTATGTATCCTCGTCCTCTAGATATAAAGCCCGACATTCCATTAGTTTTTTGATTATTTTCTGCACCTTTTTTTTAAAACTCATTTCTGGTGGTGGGATTTGAACTCGTGTCTCTGGATCATTAGTCCAGGCCTCTGGATAACTAGCCCAGTGACATAACCCGGTGTGTGTGTGTCTGTCTCTCTCTCTGTGTCTAATGCCACTCTCCTTTCCCCCCCCCGACAGGTGGTTGTTGATGAATTTGAACAGAAGCTCTCTCGCTGCCACCGTCGTGGTTTAGATGATGGGGATGTGGGTGAGGTGCCGTCCCACCCAGCAGTTAAAGGCCCGAGCAGGGCAGCGGGTGAGTGAGCCGGGGGGTGGGGTGTCTGTCGCTGACCGGTTTGGGGGGGGGGGGGGCGGGGGGAGAGAGAAACGGGTCCAGCTTCTGCTCGAAGGAATTCAGCGAATCGGAGTCCGCCGCCTGTTGCAGAGGCCCACCGTTCTCTGGGAATAGAGCTACCTCCTGACACCTAACCTCGATCTGCTGCCTTGCCTGAAGAAAGACTTGCATTTCTACCGCGCCTTTCACAACCTCCGGACGTCCCAAAGCGCTTCACAGCTGATTAAGTACTTTATTTTTTAAAGTGTAGTCACTGTTGTAATGTAGGAAATGTGGCAGCCAATTTGCGCACAGCAAGCTCCCACAAACGGCAATGTGGTACTGAACAGTTCATCTGTTGGGTTGAGGGATAAATATTGGCCCCAGGACACCGGGGAGGACTCATCCCTGCTGCTCTTCGAAGTAGTGGCTGCAGGAATTTTCACGGCCACCTGAGAGAGCTGACGGACCCTCAATTTAACCTCTCATCCGAAAGATGGCCCCTCCGACAGTGCAGCGCTCCCTCAGTACTGCCCCTCTGACAGTGCAGCTTTACCTCAGCACAGTCCCTCCGACAGGGCAGCGCTCCCTCATTACTGCCCCTCTGACAGTGCAGTTTTACCTCAGCACAGTCCCTCCGACAGTGCAGCACTCCCCTCAGTACTGCCTCTCCGACAGTGCAGCGCTCCCTCAGTACTGCCTCTCCGACAGTGCGGCGCTCCCTCGGTACTGCCCCTCCAACAGTGCGGCGCTCCCTCGTGGTACTGCCCCTCCAACAGTGCGGCGCTCCCTCAGTACTGCCCCTCCTACAGTGCGGCGCTCCCTCGGTACTGCCTCTCCGACAGTGCGGCGCTCCCTCAGTACTGCCTCTCCGACAGTGCCGCGCTCCCTCAGTACTGCCCCTCCGACAGTGCGGCGCATCCCTCAGTACCGCCCCTCCGACAGTGCAGCAGTCCCTCAGTACCGCCCCTCCGACAGTGCAGCAGTCGCTCAGTACCGCCCCTCCGACAGTGCAGCAGTCGCTCAGTACTCTCCCTCCGACAGTGCAGCGCTCCCTCAGTACTGCCCCTCCGACAGTGCAGCGCTCCCTCCAGTACTGCCCCTCCGACAGTGCAGCACTCCCTCAGTACTGCCTCTCCGACAGTGCGGTGTTCCCTCAGTTCTGCCTCTCCGACAGTGCGGTGTTCCCTCAGTACTGCCCCTCCGACAGTGCAGCACTCGCTCAGCACTGCACTGGGAGTGTTGGCCTAGACTGTTGTGCTCAAGCCTCTGGCGTGGGACTTGAACCTACAACCTTCTGACTCTGAGGCGAGGGTGCTACCAAATGAGCCACAAAGTACTGTGCACATTTCTGGACTCCATATTATCAATAGAATGTAGAGGTACTGGAGAAGATGCAAAAATGCTTTACACGGAATGACACCAGAACTGAGATGATAATTATCCGGGAAGACTGAACCACGCTGAGGCTCTTTTCTCTTGACAAGAGAAGGCTGAGGGGATGACCTAATAGAGGCCTTTAAAATTATGGAAGTGGTTGATCGGGGAGGCGTAGAAAAGATTATTCCACTTGTGGGGAGTCTAAAACGAGGGGCCATCAATATAAGATAGTCACGAATAAATCCAATAGGTAATTCAGGAGAAACTTCGTTACCCAGAGGGTGGTGAGAATGTAGAACTCGCCACCACAGGGAGTGGTTGAAGTAAATCGCATAGATTCATTTAAGAGGAAGCTGGATAAGCACATGAGGGAGAAAGGAATAGAAGGATATGGGGGGAGATAAAGTAGGTGGGAGGAGGCTCGTGTGGAGCATAAACACTGGTATAGACTAGTTTTTTTAAATTATTTATTCGTTCATGGCAAGGCCAGCATTTATTGCCCATCCCTACTTGCCCTTGAGTAGGTGGTGGTGAGCCGCCGCCTTGAACCGCTGCAGTCCGTGTGGTGAGGGGACTCCCACAGCGCTGTTAGGGAGGGAGTTCCAGGATTTTTACCCAGCAACAAAAAACAAGGAACAGGCGATGTACTTCCGAGTCAGTACAGTGTGCGACTTGGAGGGGAACTTGGAGGTGGTGGTGTTCCCGTGCGCCTGCTGCCCTGGTCCTTCCAGGTGGCCGAGGTTGTGGGTTCGTGAGGTGCTGTCGAAAGTGGGCCGAGTGGCCTGCTTCTGTAAAAACAGGGAATTAATCCCGTGGTGGTCTTCCTCACCCATTCAAACACCTCGATATTTCCCCCCCCCCCCCCCCCGCGCCCCCTTACCGCGTGAGGGGACCACATCGGGACACAGTATGTCAGCTGAGGCCTAACCAAAGGTCTACCTCCTCTTCCAACAGATAAGAAGCCGGGCAGAGGGGCCGGGCAGGGGGACAAGCCCGCCACTCTCAGGGTCCGCAAGCCTCGACAGCCGGCTCGCAAAATATGCATCGCCTTTTCCAGCGACGAGGCGACGGAGGAGGAGGACGAGGAGGAGAGTGATGAAGGTGAGCCACAGCTTCAGGAGATGTCTGCGCCGCCGCCAGGTTGAAAGGGAGATCGAGCAGTTTAAGGGGTTTCAGTTTGTGTCGGGGGAGCGGATATTCCTTCAGGGTGAATGACAGCAGACCTGCCGGATTCCTGGACCCCACGTACTCTGCAGCCCAGGTCAACAGCCGGAAAAAAAAAAGTACTTGCATTTCTGTAGCATTTACAGCCAATGAAGTACTTTTTGAAATATAATCACTGTTATAATGTAAAGCTCTCCCTCAGTACTGCCCCTCCGACAGTGCAGCGCTCAAGTGTGATGCCTAGGTTCTCGCTGCTAAACTAGCTCTTGGCTCCCTCCTTTTATACTACCTATGTGCCGGCCCCCCGATAAGACCGTTTGCACACGGTTGCTCAAATCAGTCCTGAGACCTCTTGACAGTTAGCTCACAGCTTCTGTGATCATCACAACAGAATGGTCAAGGCGTGCCGTGTGCAGATTCGGCCATTTTTGTCTGAGATGTGTCCATTCTTAGCCAATGGTTGTTTAGGGAATTCCAGAGGTCCCTTATTATGTGATTCGCGACCGTTAGACTAGATTGTCACCCTTATCTGGAGTTAATTATTGTCGTAGACTCGATCATCCTGCAAGCTAGTCATCTCTTGCAGGCCTGTTAACTATGTTATTTAAGCAGCCCTAGGCCCCCCAGCTTCAAGGTTTTGTTTATTTGAGATCTCGCCGTGGCTGCAGTTTTCGCAGTCCTCGACCATTTTCTAAAGGCGACCATTTTACACAATTCACCCAGATCCTATTTCTACACAAAGGTATGGATGAGGGTTTCAGCAGCGGCTGAGCGCAGACGGGCAATGTTACGCAGGTGGAAATGGGCGGTCTTAGTTCTGGCGCGGTTATGTGGCCAGAAGCTCAGCTGAGGGTCAGATATCGCACCAAGGTTGCGAACCTCGGCCTCGGACAGATGCTAGGGAGGGGGGTGGAGTCGGTGGCCAGGGAACGGAGTCCGCGGCGGGGACCGAAGACAGTGGCTTCAGTCTTCCCAATATTTAGTTGCCTAGAAATTTTCTGCTCAACCAGAACTGGATGTCGGACAAGCAGTCTGACAATTTATAGACCGTGGAGGGGGTCGAGAGAAGTGGTGGTGGGGTAGAGCTGGGTGTCGTCAGCGTACATGTTGACGCTGTGTTTTCGGATGATATCGCCGAGCAGCAGCATTTAGGAGAGGTGAAGAGTGGACATACGAATATAAGAATTAGGAGCAGGAGTAGGTCATACGGCCCCTCGAGCCTGCTCCGCCATTCAATAAGATCATGGCTGATCATCGACCTCAACTCCACTTTCCCGCCCGATCTCCATATCCCTCGATTCCCCTAGAGTCCAAGAATCTATCGATCTCAGCCTTGAATATACTCAGACTCGGCATTCACAGCCCTCTGGGGCAGAGAATTCCAAAGATTCACAACCCTCTGAGTGAAGAAATTCCTCCTCACCTCAGTCTATCCCTTATCCTGAGACTGTGCCCCCGAGTTCTAGACACTCCAGCCAGGGGGAAACAACCTCTCCGCATCTACCCTGTCAATCCCCCTCAGAATCTTGTCTGTTTCAATGAGATCACCTCTCATTCTTCTAAACTCCAGCGAGTATAGGCCCATTCTACACAATCTCTCCTCATAGGACAGCCCTCTCCTCCCAGGAATCAATCTAATGAACCTTCGCTGCACCGCCTCTAAGGCAAGTACAGGAAACTTTGGTTTATCCGGAGGTTGTATGTCCGGAATACTCGATCTAACGGCAAAAATCAGGAGCCGTTTTCTGTAAGTTTTTTTTTTTCGATCTCGTTTTTTTTCCCCCCAGTCAGCCACTGCAAGGTCTGTAGCTATAGCAACAGCTTCAGCTACAGACGCTTGCAGCTGCAGCCGACTCTTTAGAAGCTGTTGCTAAGCAACAGTGTTTGTTGTCAGATACAGAGATGAAAACCTCCGTATGCTTCAACATTAACTTTGTATGTCCGGCAGTTTTGATAGATCGGCAACACGCCGGTGCCGTCGATGCCGGATATCACAAAGTTTCCTGTATATTCTTCCTTGGATAAAGGGACCAAAATTCTGCCGTGTTGTGACCCTGCGATAAGATGGTGGCCTTGGGTGCTGGGAGGATCCAAGGAATGGCCAACTCCTGCTCCTATTTCTTATGTTCATCAACAATGTTATTCGGCGTCTTTAATGTAGTTAAAAAGCCCCAAGGTGCTTCACAGGAGCGTTGCCAAACAAAGTTTGACTCCGAGCCACCGAAGGAGATATTCAGGACAGCTCACCAAAAGCCCGATCAAAGAGGTCGGTTTTAAGGAGCGTCTTACAGGAGGAAAGAGAGGTGGAGAGGTTTAGGAATTCCAGAGCTTCGGGCCTCGGCAGCTGAAGGCACGGCCGCCAATGGTGGAGCGATTAAAATCGGGGGATGCGCGAGAGGCCAGAATTGGAGGAGCGCAGAGATCTTGGTGGGTTGTTGGGCTGGAGGAGGTAACATAGAAAAATAGGAGCAGGAGTAGGCCATTCGGTTCTTCGAGCCTGTTCTGCCATTCAATATGATCAGGGCTGATCCTCTATCTCAATACCATATTCCCGCTCTCTCCCCATACCCCTTGATGCCTTTGTGTCTAGAAATCTATCACCACCTTAAATATATTCAGTGACTTGGCCTTCACAGCGTTCTGTGGTAGAGAATTCCACAGGTTCACCACCCTCTGAGTGAAGAAATTTCTCCTCCATCTCAGTCTTAAATGTCCTACCCCGTATCCTGAGACTGTGACCCCTCGTTCTAGACCCTCCAGCCAAGGGAAACATCCTCCCTGCATCCAGTCTCTCTAGCCCTGTCAGAATTTTATACGTTTCAACGAGATCCCCTCTCATTCTTCTAAACTCTAGTGAATACAGGCCTAGTCGACCCAATCTCTCCTCATACGACAGTCCTGCCATCCCAGGAATCAGTCTGGTGAACCTTCGCTGCACACCCTCTATGGCAAGTCTATCCTTTCTTAGGTAAGGAGAACAAAACTGCACACAGAGATAGGGAGGGGGGGGGGAGGCCGTGGAGGGATTTGAAAACGAGGATGAAAATTTTAAAAATGGAGGCGTTGCTTACCTGGGAGCCAGTGTGGGTCAGCGAGCAATGTAGGAACCTCGGGACAGTGGGGTGTTGCGGTACTGTAAGTGACCTTTGACAATCCTCCTGCACAGGTCTGGAAGCGGTGGCGTTGGAGAGCGAGACCCCAAAGGTGACCTCCCCCATCCGCCGAACCACGAGGAGCAAGCGAGGGTCTGCAAACCGCAGATAACCAGGAGAGGTCGCCCCGGGGTTACGGACTGGGACTTGATCTGTGTGTGCGCGCGCGTGTCAAGCAAATGGGGTTCAGTCCCTCCTGAACATGTCCCTCAACTGCTCGCAATGCATGGGGACAACACGACGAACGTACCTGTGTGTGTGTCTGGCACTGATCACTCACTCTTAAATCAATTCTAGCCTGTATATATTTTCCTGTCTTTCAATAAAATGCTTTTCTAGTCGACTGACGTCCTTGGTACTCACTGGTAACACAGAGGGGAGAGAACTTATCGATAGAGAGGGACGAGAGTACTCGCCATCGACGCACACACAGGGAAAAAAAAAGACTTGCATTTCTATAGCGCCTTTCACCACAGGACGTCCCAAAGCGCTTCACAGCCAATGAAGTACTTTTGAAGTATAGTCACTGCTGTAATGTAGGAAACGTGGCAGCCAACTTGCACACAGCAAGATCCCACAAACTGCAACGTGGTAATGACCAGATCATCTGTTTTTCGTGGTGTTGATTGAGGGATAAATGTTGGCCAGGATACTGGGGAGAACTCCCCCGTCGTTCTTCGATATAGTGGCCATGGGATCTTTATGTCCACCTGAGAGCGCCCAGGGCCTCGGTTTAATGTCTCATCTGAAAGACAGCTCTTCCCACAGTGCAGCGCTCCTCCAATACTGCCCCTCCGGCAGTGCAGCGCTCCCTTAGTATTGTCCCTCTGACAGTGCAGCACTCCCTCAGTACTGCCCCTCCGACAGTGCAGTGCTCCCTCAGTACTACCCCAACGACAGTGCAGCGCTCCCTCAGTACTGCCCCTCCGACAGTGCAGTGCTCCCTCAGTACTGCCCCTCCGACAGTGTAGTGCTCCCTCAGTACTGCCCTTCCAACAGTGCAGCGCTCCCTCAGTACTGCCCCTCCGACAGTGCGGCACTCCCTCAGTACTGCCCCTCCGACAGTGCGGCGCTCCCTCAGTACTGCCCCTCCGACAGTGCGGTGCTCCCTCAGTACTGCCCCTGACAGTGCGGCGCTCCCTCAGTACTGCCCCTCCGACAGTGCAGCACTCCCTCAGTACTGCCCCTCCGACAGTGCATTGCTCCCCCAGTACTGCTGCTCCGACAGTGCAGCGCTCCCTCAGTACTGCCCCTCCGACAGTGCCGCGCTCCCTCAGTACTGCCCCTCCGACAGTGCAGCGCTCCCTCAGTACTGCCCCTCCGACAGTGCAGCGCTCCCTCAGTACTGCCCCTCCGACAGTGCAGTGCTCCCTCAGTACTGCCCCTCCGACAGTGCAGCGCTCCCTCAGTACTGCCCCTCCGACAGTGCAGCGCTCCCTCAGTACTGCCCCTCCGACAGTGCAGCGCTCCCTCAGTACTGCCCCTCCGACAGTGCAGCGCTCCCTCAGTACTGCCCCTCCGACAGTGCAGCGCTCCCTCAGTACTGCCCCTCTGACAGTGCAGCGCTCCCTCAGTACTGTCCCTCTGACAGTGCAGCACTCCCTCAGTACTGCACTGGAGTGTCAGCCTAGATTTTTGTGCTCGAGTCTCTGG
Source organism: Somniosus microcephalus (assembly GCF_052327205.1). Taxonomy (NCBI): domain Eukaryota; kingdom Metazoa; phylum Chordata; class Chondrichthyes; order Squaliformes; family Somniosidae; genus Somniosus; species Somniosus microcephalus. The sequence goes on along the minus strand of NW_028225181.1, from coordinate 20,547,135 downwards.
AGTGGGACTTGAACCCACAAACCTGCCTCCGAGGGGAGAGTACTAACCATCGACACAGAGAAAGAGTGGAGAGTTATTTAAGATTTGTTTTTGGGGTGTGGACGTCGCTGACATTTATTCCCCTGTAAGAACAAATGAATTAGGAGCAGGAGTAGGCCTTTCGAGCCTGCTCCACCATTCAATAAGATCATGGCTGATCTGATCGTGGCCTCAACTCCACTTTTCCTCCCACTCCCTGTAACCCTCGACTCCCCTGTAGCTCAAATATCTGCCGCTCCGACCGTGCAGCGCTCCCCTACCTCCACAGCTCTCTCGGGTAGTGAATTCAATAAGATCATAGCTGATACTCCACTTTCCCACCCCATCCCCATAACCCTCGAGTCCAAAAATCTATCGATCTCAGCCTTGAATATACTCAAAGACTCCGCATCCACAGCCCTCTGGGGCAGAGAGTTCCAAAGATTCACAACCGTTCGAGTGAAGAAATTTCTCCTCAATCTCAGTCCTAAATGGCCAACCTCTTATTCTGAGACTGTGAGCCCCTGGTTCTAGACGCTCCAGCCAGGGGGAAACGGTCTCTCAGCAACTACCCTATCGAGCTCCTTAAGAATTTTGCATGTTTCATAGAAACATAGAAGATAGGAGCAGGAGTAGGCCATTCGGCCCCTCGAGCCTGCTCCGCCATTCAATGAGATCATGGCTGATCATCCAAATTCAGTACCCTGTCCCTGCCTTCTCCCAATATCCCTTGATCCCTTTAGCCTTAAGAAATATATCCAACTCTTTTGAATATATTTAATGAACTGACCTCCACCGCCCTCTGTGGCAGAGAATTCCACAGGTTCACCACTCTCTGGGTGAAGAAATTCCTCCTCATTTCAGTCCTAAATGGCTTACCCCTTATCCTTAGACTGTGACCCCTGGTTCTGGACTCCCTGACCATCGGGAACATCCTTCCTGCATCTAGTCTGTCCAGACCTGACAGAATTTTATAGGTTTCGATGAGATCCCCTCTCAATCTTCTAAACTCCAGTGAGTATAAGCCCAATCGACACAATCTCTCCTCATACGATCACCTCTCATTCTTCTAAACTCTAGGGAATATCGGCCTCGTCTATTCAATCTCTCCTCATAGGGCAATCCCCCCATCCCAGGAACCAGTCTGGTGAACCTTTGCTGCAATCCCTCTAACGCAAGTATATCCTTCCTTTGGTAAGGAGACCAAAATTATACACCGTACTCCAGGTGTATATTATAGGGAATAGCAGTGCTGAGATTTCAGACAAATTTGGTTTTTAATGTTTATTTTAACTTTTATAAAACTTTAATTAAAATGTAATAAATAACAGAACCCCAATTTATTTTGAATTCAGCTCGCGAGATCCCTATTAATCAGGGATTGGCTCATTCTTTTTTGTATTCATTCACAGAATGTGGGTGTGACGGACAAGGCCAGCAACTAGGGATGGGCAATAAATGCTGGCCTTGCCTACAAGTTGCTGCAGTGCATCTTGTCGATGGTGCACACTGCAGCCACGGTGCGCCGGTGGGGGAGGGAGTGAATGTTTAAGGTGGTGGATGGGGTGCCTATCAAGCAGGCAGTGTTGTCCTGGATGGTGTCGAGCTTCTTGAGTGTTGTTGGAGCTGCACTCACCCAGGCAAGTGGAGAGTATTCCATCACACTCCTGACTTGTGCCTTGTAGATGGTGGAAAGGCTTTGGGGAGTCAGGAGGTGAGACACTCGCCGCAGAATGCCCGGCCTCTGACCTGCTCTTGTGGCCACTGTATTTATGTGGCTGGTCCGGTTAAGTTTCTGGTCAATGGTAACCCCGCAGGATGTTGATGGTGGGGGGGATTCGGCGATGGTAATACCGTTGAATGTTGTGGGGAGGTGGTTAGACTCTCGCTTGTTGGAGATGGTCCTTGTGTGCCACAAATGTTACCTGCCACTTACCAGCCCAAGCCTGAATGTTGTCCAGGTCTTGCTGCATGCGGGCATGGACTGCTTCATTATCTGAGGAGTTGCGAACGGCACTGAACACTGTGCAGTCATCAGTGAACATCCCCACTTCTGACGTTATGTTGGGGGGAAGGTCATTGATGAAGCAGCTGAAGATGGTTGGGTCAAGGACACTGCCCTGAAGAACTCCTGCAGCGATGTCCTGGGGCTGTGATGATTGACCTCCAACCACCACAACCATCTTAATTTGTGCTAGGTATGACTCCAGCCAGTGGAGAGTTTTCCCCCCCGATTCCCATTGACTTCAGTTTTACTTTTATTCTGTGTTGTATCTCTCCGAGCGAGATTAGCTGCCTCAACACAGGCCGGGGATGACGCCTGGGCCTTTCCTGCTCTGTGTGTGTGTGTGTGTGTGTGTGTGTGGGGGTGACTCGGTTGGCAGGAGATTTTGAGCTCAGCTGGGAAGAGAGAGGAAACACAGGGTAAGGGAGCGGTGAGAGGAACCTCCCCAGATACAGGAGTGAGAGAGGGGTTGAAGGAATACACTTTGCTCAATAAATAAACATTCAGACAGACACTGCTCAAACGTCCAGGAATTTGAGGCCCTCTGGATTCAGTGGTTGTTGCTCTCGTTCCCGACAATTGGTGGTCAGCAGCGAGGGTTTCGATCCCTGTAGAATTGTAGAGGCAACACAGAACGGATCAGATTTAGACTGGATAATCCGAACATCTCTTCACAGAAGTAATCAGCTTCCCTTTCCCAGGGCAGGTGCAGCACGGGTTAGAAACAGTAAAGCTCCCTCTACACTGTCCCATCAAACACTCCCAGGGCAGGTCCAGCATGTGTTAGATACAGAGTAAAGCTCCCTCTACACTGTCCCATCAAACACTCCCAGGGCAGGTCCAGCATGTGTTAGATACAGAGTAAAGCTCCCTCTACACTGTCCCATCAAACACTCCCAGGGCAGGTCCAGCATGTGTTAGATACAGAGTAAAGCTCCCTCTACACTGTCCCATCAAACACTCCCAGGGCAGGTACAGCATGGGTTAGAAACAGAGTAAAGCTCTCTCTACACTGTCCCATCAAACACTCCCAGGGCAGGTACAGCACGGATTAGATACAGAGTAAAGCTCCCTCTACACTGTCCCATCAAACAGTCCCAGGGCAGGTACAGCACGGGTTAGATACAGAGTAAAGCTCCCTCTACACTGCCCCATCAAACACTCCCAGGGCAGGTACAGCATAGGTTAGATACAGAGTAAAGCTCCCTCTACACTGTCCCATCAAACAGTCCCAGGGCAGGTACAGCACGGGTTAGATACAGAGTAAAGCTCCCTCTACACTGTCCCATCAAACACTCCCAGGGCAGGTACACCACGGGTTAGATACAGAGTAAAGCTCCCTCTACACTGTCCCATCAAACACTCCCAGGGCAGGTACAGCACGGGTTAGATACAGAGTAAAGCTCCCTCTACACTCTCCCATCAAACACTCCCAGGGCAGGTACAGCACGGGTTAGATACAGAGCAAAGCTCCCTCTACACTGTCCCAGAAAACACTCCCAGGGCAGGTACAGCACAGGTTAGATACAGAGTAAAGCTCCCTCTACACTGTCCCATCAAACACTCCCAGGGCAGGTACAGCACGGGTTAGATACAGAGTAAAGCTCCCTCTACACTGTCCCATCAAACACTCCCAGGGCAGGTACACCACGGGTTAGATACAGAGTAAAGCTCCCTCTACACTGTCCCATCAAACACTCCCAGGGCAGGTACAGCACGGGTTAGATACAGAGTAAAGCTCCCTCTACACTCTCCCATCAAACACTCCCAGGGCAGGTACAGCACGGGTTAGATACAGAGCAAAGCTCCCTCTACACTGTCCCAGAAAACACTCCCAGGGCAGGTACAGCACGGGTTAGATACAGAGTAAAGCTCCCTCTACACTGTCCCATCAAACACTCCCAGGGCAGGTACAGCACGGGTTAGATACAGAGTAAAGCTCCGTCTACACTGTCCCATCAAACACTCCCAGGGCAGGTACAGCACGGGTTAGATACAGAGTAAAGCTCCCTCTACACTGTCCCATCAAACACTCCCAGGGCAGTTACAGCACAGGTTAGATACAGAGTAAAGCTCCCTCTACACTGTCCCATCAAACACTCCCAGGGCAGGTACAGCATGTGTTAGATACAGAGTAAAGCTCCCTCTACACTGTCCCATCAAACACTCCCAGGGCAGGTACAGCATGTGTTAGATACAGAGTAACGCTCCCTCTACACTGTCCCATCAAACACTCCTGGGGCAGGTACAGCATGGGTTAGATACAGAGTAAAGCTTCCTCTACACTGTCCCATCAAACACTCCCAGGGCAGGTACAGCACGGGTTGGATTCACTCATTAATACTCTCGTACCAGCTCACACCGAGACTAAGAGAGAAATCTCACCTCTTTTCGGTCTTTAAGAATTGACGAGCCTGAAAGTAAAAAACGCATCATTAGTGCTTATTGACATCAGGCAGCCTGTCCCTATTGGAGAGGATTAACCCTTTCACCCACCTCCTCCCAGTTACAGACACCGGGCAGCATGTCCCTATCGGAGGGGATTAACCCTCTTGTTAGATCTGTGATTCTGAGAGTATGATGTTTTTCAATAACTACACGGATGCTGTAACTTAACAATCAACAGGTGTTTACTGGAGTAGGGTAGTCTCAAGACTGGGGTACAGAGGCATGCTCAAGGCTTATATACAGATGTGGTCACTGCCGGTACTACAGCATACAGGAGCTGTAAAAGTAGTTCTCTCTTAAAGGTACATACACTACAATTCCTCCCCTTTTAGATTAGCAGTACCTATAATATTCAAATAACAATTAACACTTTAACATGTACATTAAACAACAATAGTCCATTTATAGATTCAGTCTTTGGGGCGGCTTCCTTATCCTTTCGGGATAGCGCCTTTCCTGAGGTTCTTGTTCTTGGTGCGGAGGCGATTCTGGCCCCTTTTCATCAGTTAGCTCATCAGTTTCCACTGCTACTGGTTCTGAGGTAGATGTCTGGTTCATCCCCAGGTACGCGAGACATGGGGTTGACTCGTTCCTGTGACGCTAAGATCTGATCGACGTGGCGTCTCACAATGTTCTCCCCGACAGCCACTGTGTACATTAATGGCCCCTGCCTTGTGCATATTGTTCCGGGTTGCCATTTCTCTGTTCGGTAGTCACGGGCCAAGACTGGTTGTCCTACATTGAAGCTCCTTGTCAGCTTCTCATTGATGTGCTGGAATTGTTTATCCTCAACATTTCTTCGCACATTTGGTCTGAGCAAGTCCAGACGAGATCTCAACCTTCAGTTAAAGAACATCATGGCCGGGGTCTGGTTGGTGACTGCATGTGTCGCATTTCTGTAGGCTAATAGGAAATTGTCCACCTTATGCTGTAGTGGAATTTCATCGTCGCACATGGCCTTTATCCCCTTTTTAAAGGTTTGTACGAACCTCTCAGCCAATCCATTTGTGGCTGGATGATACGGGGCGGATGTGTAATGCCTGACCCCATTCCTTCTCATAAATTTCCGAAACTCTTCGGACACAAACTGTGGTCCGTTATCAGAGCAAATCTGCTCTGGCAAGCCGTTCCTGGCAAATATGGTCCGTAGGACTGCAATCGTTTTCCCTGTAGTGGTTGAGGACATTTTTATCACCTCAGGCCATTTCGAGTGAGTATCCACTGCTATTAAGAACATTGAATCCATGAATGGACCAGCAAAATCAATGTGCACCCGTTGCCATGGAGAGGAGGGCCACTCCCATGGGTGTAGAGGGGCATGTGGTGGTGCATTTTGGACCTTCTGGCATCCTGAGCAGCTCTTTGTTAGGTCCTCGATTTGTTGATCGATCCCCGGCCACCACACATAAGCCCTAGCAAGGCATTTCATTTTCACCCCTCCCAGATGACCTTCATGAAGCTCATTTAGCACTCTCTCCCTTAACTTGGGTGGAATCACCACTCAGGATCCACACATCACTGTCCCCTGGCATACTGACAGCTGTTCTCTTCTGGATGAGAATGCTGGCAACAGTGAGTCGCCATGCCCTCACCGTCCAATCATATACCCGAGACAGTGTCGGATCATTGCGGGTCTCCTTCTCTATATCCACGTTCGTTACTGGCAATCGTTCAATTATTGACGAATAAAATATCTCGATAGGGTCCACTGCTGGTGCTTCCTCCACAGTAGGCAGTGGCAGGCGTGATAGCCCATCAGCGTTTCCATGGTGTTTCGTGCCTTTATATTCTATTTCATATTGATTCGCCCTTAGAAACAGGGACCATCTTTGTAACCGTTGTGCAGTCATCACTGGAACGCCCTTCTTAGGATTAAAGATGGAGACAAATGGTTGGTGGTCAGTCAGCAAGGTGAACTTCTGCCCATGCAGATAGTGGTTGAATTTTTTTACTCCCCATACTAGGCTGAGGGCCTCCCTGTCAATCTGGGTGTAGTTGCGCTCGGCTGAGGTTAGTGACTGAGACGCAAAGGCTACTGGCCTCTCCAACCCGTCTGGGAATTTGTGCGACAGCACCGCTCCAATACCGTAGGGTGATGCATCACATGCCAAACGAATTGGTAGTGCTGGGTTGAAATGGGCCAACACCTCTTTTGATGTGATCAATTCTTTACACTTCTGGAAAGCTCATCTACGTTCGTCATTCCACTTCCATGGTACCCCTGTTTGCAGTAGGGTGTTCAGTGGGTGTAATACCGTGGACAAATTCGGTAAGAACTTATGGTAGTAGTTCACCAGCCCGAGGAACGACCTCAGTTGTGACACATTTTCCGGTGCTGGAGCCTTGACTACTGCCTCAATCTTTTCAGGGGACTTATGTAACCCCTCTTCATCGATGAAGTGGCCACAATACGAGATCTGCTTCTGGAAAAACTCGCACTTGTGGCGATTAGCTTGTAGCCCATATTCCTTTAATCTGGTGAGCACCTTCTCCAAGTTGGCGAGGTGATCACTGTCATTTTCGCCCGTGACCAGGATGTCGTCCAAATAACACTGGGTCCCTGGAATCCCTTGCAGGACTTGATCCATCGCCCTTTGCCAAATAGCCGGAGCCGATGCTACCCCGAACACCAGCCAGTTGTATTGATAGAGACCTTTATGAGTGTTGATCGTGAGGTATTGTTTCGAGGCTTCTTCTACCTCCATTTGCAAGTACGCCTGGGCTAGATCAATTTTGGTGAAGCGTTTACCTCCAGATAGCGAGGCGAAAATATCCTCAATTCGTGGAAGCGGATATTGTACCGTGTGAAGGACTGGGTTCACTGTCACCTTAAAATCCCCACAGATGCGGACCTTCTTTGGTTCCCCAGGCGTATTACTCAACGACCTCTTCATTACAGGAACGATGGGTGTAGCCCACTCGCTCCAGTCTACTTTGGACAGTACTCCTGAACGTTCCAACCCTTCCAGCTCTGCTTCGACAGCTGGTCTGATCGCATAAGGCACTGGTCTGGCCTTAAGAAACTTTGGGCTTGCATTTTCCTCTATTTTAATCATTGCTGTTATGCCTTTTAGTGTTCCGAGTCCCTCCTGGAACACTTCTTTTGCGTCAGTCAGCATTTTTGACAGTCGTCCAGGTGTGACGTCGTCATCCTTTTTGGCCTCAACCTTCAGTGCCTGTATGGAATGCCAATCTAATTGTATCTTCCGGATCCATTCACGTCCTAGCAGTGGTGGTCCTCCATCTGGCAATACATATATGTCCATTTTAGGTAATTCCTGGCCTTTGTATATCACTTTCACCCTTATTTTTCCTTTGGGGTAGACTTTTTGCCCCGTGTACGTCTTCAAGACAATCTCTAGCTTTCAAGGGTATATGTGAAAATAGCCGCTTGTAGTCCCTTTGGTTTATGACTGTTAGGGCTGATCCTGTGTCCAATTCCATTTTCACTTGGACTCCGTCTATCTTGAGTGTAACCCAGATAGTCTGGTGATCCTCCATTTCGGTTACATTATGTAGTTTCAGACAACCCAGCTCCTTGCTTCCGGAGTCTGTGTCACTTTTCTGTTCGTCTGAACTACTGTCCATCACCTTGTGTACCTTTTTGTACTTCTCCTGTGGAGATTTCTTGCTGTTGGCTTTCTTCCCAGACCTGCAGACTCTTGCTATGTGTCCTGCTTTTCCACACTGTCTGCACACTTGGTCCTTGAACCAACAATCCTTCTGGTCGTGTGTTGTTCTGCCGCAGCGATAACACATCCCTGTTCCATAGGACATTTCATTGGTGCCATATTCTTGCGGTCTCCGTTGTATCTCTGCAGCACCCCTTGCGGCTGCTTCGTGTGATACTGCCATACTGAAAGCCTTGTCCAGCGTAAGATCCTTTTCTGATAGAAGCCGTTTCTGGGTTCCTTCACTTTGAAGCCCACACACAAACTTGTCCCTTAACGTATCTGCTAGTCCCACTCCAAACTGGCAGTTTCGATAGCTTGCGCAGTTCCGTTAGGTACTCAGCATTGCTTTCGTCTTTGTGTTGGTTCCTTTTATGGAACTTAAATCGTTCTGCTATCAGCAGCGGTGTGGGGTTTACGTGGTCCTGTAGGATTTCTACTATGCTTTCAAAATTCTTGTTCACAGGCTTCTCTGGGGTTATTAGGTTTCGCAGTAACCCATAAGTTTTTGCACCCATGGAATTTAACAAAACCAGTGCTTTACTAGCATCTGGCACTTCATTCGCCCTGCAGTACACCTCAGTACGTTCCACATATGTCGCCCAATCTTCGACTTCATTGTCGAACGTAGAGATACTGCCACTCTTCGGCATCCCTGGGTGTGATTTAACTGTCAAAAATGGCGTCTCCCGCACTTCCCCTTCTTCTCCGCTGGCACAAAATGGCGTCTCCCGCGCTTTCCTTTCTTCCCGCGCTCGCCCTTCTTCTCCGCTGCGGCTTCTAAAAATGGCGTCTCCCGCGCTCTTCCTTCTCCGTGGCTCAATGGCGTCTCCCGCGCTCTCCCTTCTTCTCCCCACGGACACTGTTCAGCCCTTGAGCCCTGGCTGCGCTCTGCGCGTTTTTTTTTTTCTGTGCATCTTTCCCGTTTCCGCCGCTCGGTCCTGAACCCGGCTGTTGCTTTACCCTCTCTATCTCCGTTTTGTTTTTCCTCGACGCCGCTCGGTTTTCAACCCCCGGCTGCGCCCTGTGCGCTTCACCCTCTGTCTTACCCCGTCGACGCTGCTCGGCTTTTTCTCTGCCGTCGGTCGGCTCCAGCCGCCGCTGTCCGGGAAGGGTCTGCGCTGTACCTGTCGTCAGTCTGTTGCTGGATCGTCGTGGCTGGGGAACCAAGCCCGGCTCTCCACAGCCTCCCCTGTGATGTTCACTCTCTGCCGGACGACTGGGCGGTTGCCCGTGGTCGACGCCCGTGTTTCTGGCCTTGACTTTCTTCCACCGCCCTCCCGGAGCGAATCCTCGAAGGGAAATGCAGAGTTGCAGGTAGATTCGAATCGACACTCGTCGCCACTGTTAGATCCGTGATTCTGAGAGTATGATGTTTTTCAATAACTGCACGGATGCTGTAACTTAACAATCAACAGGTATTTACTGGAGGAGGGTAGTCTCAAGACTGGGGTACAGAGGCATGCTCAAGGCTGGTGAGACCGCATCTGGAGTATTGTGTACAGTTTTGGTCGCCCCATCTGCGGAAGGATGTTCTTGCCATGGAAAGAGTGCAACGGCGATTCACCAGGCTGATACCTGGAATGGCGGGAATGACCTACGAGGAGAGATTGAATAGTTTGGGCTTGTACTCACTGGAGTTTAGAAGATTGAGAGGGGATCTCATCGAAACATATAAAATTATGGCAGGCCTGGACAGGCTGAATTCAGAGAGAATGTTTCCAATGGCAGGGGAGCACAGAACCAGGGGCCACAGTCTAAAAATAGCGGGCAAATCATTTAAAACAGAGATGAGGAAGAATTTCTTCACTCAAAGAGTGGTGAGCCTGTGGAATTCCCTGCCACAGAGGGCTGTGAAGGCTAATTCAATAAATATTTTCAAGAGAGAATTGGATATATTTCTGAAGGCTAAGGGGATTAAGGGTTACGGAGAAAAGGCGGGGACGGGGTACTGAACTGGTAAGATCAGCTATGATCTCAGACGAAGATCAGCCATGATCTCATTGAATGGCGGAGCAGGCTCGAAGGGCCGAATGGCCTACTCCTGTTCCTATCTCTATGTTTCTATGTTTATATACAGGTGTGGTCACTGCCGGTACTACAGTATACAGGAGCTGTAAAAGTAGTTCTCTCTTAAAGGTACCTACATTACACCTCTCACCCACCTCCTCCCAGTTACAGACACCGGGCAGCCTGTCCCTATCGGAGGGGATTAACCCTCTCACCCACCTCCTCCCAGTTACAGACACCGGGCAGACTGTCCCTATCGGAGGGGATTAACCCTCTCACCCACCTCCTCCCAGTTACAGACACCGGGCAGCATGTCCCTATCGGAGGGGATTAACCCTCTCACCCACCTCCTCCCAGTTACAGACACCGGGCAGACTGTCCCTATCGGAGGGGATTAACCCTCTCACCCACCTCCTCCCAGTAACAGACACTGGACAGCCTGTCCCTATCGGAGGGGATTAACCCTCTCACCCACCTCCTCCCAGTAACAGACACTGGACAGCCTGTCCCTATCGGAGGGGATTAACCCTCTCACCCACCTCCTCCCAGTTACAGACACCGGGCAGCCTGTCCCTATCGGAGGGGATTAACCCTCTCACCTGTAGGGTTTAGCCAGTGCCAACATCAGTGGGTGCATGTGCCTGAAGGATTTTTGGACTTTTAAAATGGAGTTTGGACTTTAAGAAGGACTGACTGTTGGTTTCTTTGAAGATAGCAGGAACTGTCTGTCTTTTGGGTTGCCATGGGACCCGTCTCAACGCTGACATGATGAAAGTCAGGAGCCTTTTCACATTCGAACCTGTATGATTTGGGGAAAACCACCTTTTGTCCATGGAGCCAGGATGTCTGGATGGACAATGAGGTTTGCAGGCCGAAAGTAACACCTCTGGACTCTTTCAGTGAAGGAGCGGTCAAGAACAGTTAGCAATTCAAGAACTGCTCATCTACAGTAATGGCCTGCCATTGTTTTCTTCAAGATGACCAATCCAGGACAGAGACATCACCAGGTGAACCAACTAGCATCTCTGCGACCATGGTAACCAGGAATCGCCCAGCCAGTTTTGTGTATTATATGGGGAATAAATATGCTGAACTTTGGCGATGCAGGGCTTGCTTTTCCTCAACCATCTGGGACAGGGTTCTCCGCGTAACTACCCGTCCGTCAACTCTCCAGGAATGCCCGAAGTGAGTGCCTCGCTGTACCGCCTGTACGTAACTCTCTAGGCCTCATCGCATGCCTCTGTTAGGCACGGTTCTGTCTCTGGAGTCGAACGGGGCCGGGACCGTGTGAATCAACGACAAGGGCTGGTAATTATATCCAGCATACGCCTCTAGAAATCCCCAGGACCGCCCGCGTGTTTGGCTGCTGAGGAACTGCAAGTGTCCAAGACGCAGGCTAACACGGGTGTGCGTGTGCGAGGAGGCTTCCAAGTGTGAGTTCTGACCAAACCAGGAGAGGGGTTTAGTTAGAAGGGTTTTTCCATTATCTAGGCTTAGATTCTGGGAAGGGGTTGGTTCGGCGTAACCGACAGGGTGGGTATTTTAGTCTAAAGTTATAAGCTAGTGTCCACGGTCACCTACTCGTTACGCTGTAAGCACGAGGAGTAGCGATTGTCGTTTTTGTGAGTGTAATAATAGGATCGATCTTTGACCAACCTGAACAGTTTTGTTTTGTCGGAATCATTTATAATCTATCCATAGTAACTCCTTGGGTCCGAACTTGGGGGTTGTGGGGCTCGTGGTTCGCAGTATAATTCGGAAGACCAACCGGGTGGCATCCGGTCACGGCCGGGTTACACAGTAATCCCGCTGGGGACGCTGCGCATCGGGCATAGGAGAAGACCTATCTGGCCTTGGTCTCCCTCTCTCTTTGGGATTACCCGCTAATCGACGGGCTTGGCAGGGACTATTGGCAAAAGCTCCTGCCGTCCAAGGGAAACAACCCAAACCGGGGAGTTTGTGAGACACGGGTCGACTCAAGGGAGAGTCATAGAAACACAGGGCAGGCAAAACACCCACCTCCTCCCAATTACAGACACTAGGCTGACTGCCCGTATCGGAGGGGATTAACCCTCTCACCCACCTCCTCCCAGTTACAGACACCGGGCAGGCTGTCCCTATCGGAGGGGATTAACCCTCTCACCCACCTCCTCCCAGTTACAGACACTGGACAGCCTGTCCCTATCGGAGGGGATTAACCCTCTCACACACCTCCTCCCAGTTACAGACACTGGACAGCCTGTCCCTATCAGAGGGGATTAACCCTCTCACCCACCTCCTCCCAGTTGCAGACACTGGGCAGACTGTCCCTATCGGAGGGGATTAACCCTCTCACACACCTCCTCCCAGTTACAGACACCGGACAGCCTGTCCCTATCGGAGGGGATTAACCCTCTCACCCACCTCCTCCCAGTTACAGACACCGGGCAGTCTGTCCCTATCAGAGGGGATTAACCCTCTCACCCACCTCCTCCCAGTTACAGACACCGGGCAGACTGTCCCTATCGGAGGGGATTAACCCTCTCACCCACCTCCTCCCAGTTACAGACACTGGGAAGCCTGTTCCTATCAGAGGGGATTAACCCTCTCACCCACCTCCTCCCAGTTACAGACACCGGGCAGACTGTCCCTATCGGAGGGGATTAAACCTCTCACCCACCTCCTCCCAGTTACAGGCACTGGGCAGACTGTCCCTATCGAAGGGGATTAACCCTCTCACCCACCTCCTCCCAGTTACAGACACCGGGCAGCCTGTCCCTATCGGAGGGGATTAACCCTCTCACACACCTCCTCCCAGTTACAGACACTGGGCAGCCTGTCCCTATCGGAGGGGATTAACCCTCTCACCCACCTCCTCCCAGTTACAGACACCGGGCAGCCTATCCCTATCGGAGGGGATTAACCCTCTCACCCACCTCCTCCCAGTTACAGACACCGGGCAGACTGTCCCTATCAGAGGGGATTAACCCTCTCACCCACCTCCTCCCAGTTACAGACACCGGGCAGCCTGTCACTATCGGAGGGATTAACCCTCTCACCCACCTCCTCCCAGTTACAGACACCGGGCAGCCTGTCCCTATCGGAGGGGATTAACCCTCTCACCCACCCCGTCCCAGTTACAGACACCGGGCAGCCTGTCCCTATCGGAGGGGATTAACCCTCTCACCCACCTCCTCCCAGTTACAGACACCGGGCAGACTGTCCCTATCGGAGGGGATTAACCCTCTCACCCACCTCCTCCCAGTTACAGACACTGGGCAGCCTGTCACTATCGGAGGGGATTAACCCTCTCACCCACCTCCTCCCAGTTACAGACACCGGGCAGCCTGTCCCTATCGGAGGGGATTAACCCTCTCACCCACCTCCTCCCAGTTACAGACACTGGGCAGACTGTCCCTATCGGAGGGGATTAACCCTCTCACCCACCTCCTCCCAGTTACAGACACCGGGCAGCCTGTCCCTATCGGTGAGATTTAACCCTTTCGTTGCCGTAGCTGTGGGATGCTTTAACCCGTTCAATCACTTACCTTTGCGCTTTCTCCTGTAGATGTAAGTGAGCAGCAGTATGAGCGAGCAGCCAACAGCAGCAGCCAGCACCAGGGAGATGATGAAGAGGGAACGGAATGCCCGGTCTTCGCACACAGCGTCGGACACTGAGGTTCCACCTTTAACTGTCTCCAGCCCGAGCTCCTCACATCTGCAAGAGCAACGAGAGACTGTTACAGGGTCACAGACACCTCGCCCTCCGTCTGTGTCTCTGTCCCTGTCTCTCTCTGTGTCTCTCTCCCTGTCTGTCCCTCTCTGTTTGTCTCGCTCTCTCTCGCTCTCTGACTCTGTCTCTCTCTGTGTCTGTCTCTGTGTCTCTCACTCTGTGTGTCTCTCGCTGTCTCTGTCTCTCGCTCTTCTCACACTCTGTCTCTCCGTGTCTCTGTCTCACTCTGTCTCTTCTCTCTCTTGGTCTGTCTCTGTCTCTCTCTCTGTCTCTCACACTCTCTCTCTCTCACTCACTCACACTCACACTCTCTCTCTCTCACTCTCACACTCTCTCACAAGGGCTCTCGAGGTGTGTGTGATTGAGCACTCACCTGGTCCATGGATGACAGGGTCGCTGGCAGCGGAGACTGGAGAATAATCCATCAGCACAGGGCTCGCAGACAATATTCTGTAGGTCCAAGCCTAGGAAGCGTAGCAGGAGATCAGTGGTCTTTCAAATCTCCCGGCACTCACAACATCCACATAATCATAGCCGAAGACCCCCGCACCACCCCACCCCCGCCATCCCCCTCACCACCCTCCCCTCAGTTACACTGTCAGGGTAATGTAGAGGGAGCTCTGTATTGTACCTGCCCCGGGAGTGCTCGATGCTGACACTGGGTATAAAGTGGGGGTACACTGTCAGGGTAATGTAGAGGGAGCTCTGTATTGTACCTGCCCCGGGAGCACTCGATGCTGACACTGGGTATAAAGTGGGGGTACACTGTCAGGGTAATGTAGAGGGAGCTCTGTATTGTACCTGAGCTTAAGCCTCCTTCTGCACTCGGGCTTGTAACATTCATCTTGCAGGATTTGCAGTGTGACCCTGGCTCGCAGTAGAAACCTTCAGCACAGCCACATCTTGTGGGTGTGGTCGCATTGCATGGTTCGATCTCGGTGAGACCGTCTTCTGTCAGAGAGGAAAGAAATTAATTCATTAATTCATTCATTAATTGCACTTCTATCGCGCCCCTCACCACCTCCAGACGTCCCAAAGTACTTTTTTTCGTGGTCGCTGTTGTGATGTATGAAACACAGCAGCCGATTTGCGCACAGCAAGCTCCCACAAACAGCCAGCTTGATTTTTTTTTTCCAGCGATGTTGGTTGAGGGATCGATATTGGCCCCAGGACACCGGGGATATCTTCCCCGCACCCTGCTCTCTTTCAAATAGTGGCCGTGGGATCTTTTATGTCCACCCGAGAGGACAGAGGAGGCCCTCAGTTTAACGTCACCGCCCCTTCACGTACCCCCGGCATCGCTCCTCCCCCCGAGATCGCCCCTCCCCCCGAGAGCGCCCCTCCCCCCCGGCGTAACCCCACCCCCCCCGGCGTAACCCCTCCCTCCAGCGTCGCCCCTGCCCCCGGTGTCGCTCCTCCCCCCACCGGTGTAACCCCTCCCCCCCGGCGTCCCCCCTCCCCCCGGTGTCGCTCCTCCCCACCCCCGGTGTAACCCCTCCCCCCGGCGTCCCCCCTCCCCCCGGTGTCGCTCCTCCCCACCCCCGGTGTAACCCCTCCCCCCGGCGTCGCCCCTCCCCCCGGTGTCGCTCCTCCCCACCCCCGGTGTAACCCCTCCCCCCGGCGTCCCCCCTGCCCCCGGTGTCGCTCCTCCCCCCACCGGTGTAACCCCTCCCCCCCGGCGTCCCCCCTCCCCCCGGTGTCGCTCCTCCCCACCCCCGGTGTAACCCCTCCCCCCGGCGTCGCCCCTGCCCCCGGTGTCGCTCCTCCCCCCACCGGTGTAACCCCTCCCCCCCGGCGTCCCCCCTCCCCCCGGTGTCGCTCCTCCCCACCCCCGGTGTAACCCCTCCCCCCCGGCATCCCCCCTCCCCCCGGTGTCGCTCCTCCCCACCCCCGGTGTAACCCCTCCCCCCGGCGTCCCCCCTCCCCCCGGTGTCGCTCCTCCCCACCCCCGGTGTAACCCCTCCCCCCCGGCATCCCCCCTCCCCCCGGTGTCGCTCCTCCCCACCCCCGGTGTAACCCCTCCCCCCCGGCATCCCCCCTCCCCCCGGTGTCGCTCCTCCCCACCCCCGGTGTAACCCCTCCCCCCGGCGTCCCCCCTCCCCCCGGTGTCGCTCCTCCCCACCCCCGGTGTAACCCCTCCCCCCGGCGTCCCCCCTCCCCCCGGTGTCGCTCCTCCCCACCCCCGGTGTAACCCCTCCCCCCGGCGTCCCCCCTCCCCCCGGTGTCGCTCCTCCCCCCACCGGCGTAACCCCTCCCCCCGGCGTCCCCCCTCCCCCCGGTGTCGCTCCTCCCCACCCCCGGTGTAACCCCTCCCCCCGGCGTCCCCCCTCCCCCCGGTGTCGCTCCTCCCCCCACCGGTGTAACCCCTCCCCCCGGCGTCCCCCCTCCCCCCGGTGTCGCTCCTCCCCACCCCCGGTGTAACCCCTCCCCCCGGCGTCCCCCCTCCCCCCGGTGTCGCTCCTCCCCACCCCCGGTGTAACCCCTCCCCCCGGCGTCCCCCCTCCCCCCGGTGTCGCTCCTCCCCACCCCCGGTGTAACCCCTCCCCCCGGCGTCCCCCCTCCCCCCGGTGTCGCTCCTCCCCACCCCCGGTGTAACCCCTCCCCCCTGATGTAACCCGTCCCCCCCGGCGTCGCCTCTGCCCCCGGCATCCCCCCTCGCCCTGGCGTCCCCCCTCCCCCTGGCATCGCTCCTCCCCCCCCGGTGTAACCCCTCCCCCCGGCGTCACCCCTCCCCCCCCCACCGGTGTAACCCCTCCCCCCGGCGTCGCCCCTCCCCCCATCACCCCTCCCCCTCCGCTCGCTCAGTTACCTTTAGCACAGTTGGGGCACCTGAGACAATGCAGCTGGCCATTCGAGATTTCCGTGTACTCGCCGTCTCCACACGGGGCACAGACGGTCTCCGTGCTCCCAGTGCAATCCTTCACCACGTGTTTGCCTAGGAGTGAGACGCAGAGACAGATAGCCAGTGAGGGAAAGAGATAGAGAGGGAGAGAGAGAGTGAGAGAGACAGACAGGGACAGAGACACACAGACGGTCAGTCAGACACAAACACAGATGGTCAGTCAGACACACACAGACGGTCAGTCACACACACAGACGGTCAGTCACACACACAGACGGTCAGTCACACACACAGACATTCAGTCAGACACACACACAGACGGTCAGTCAGACACAAACACAGATGGTCAGTCAGACACACACAGATGGTCAGTCACACACACAGACGGTCAGTCACACACACAGACGGTCAGTCACACACACAGACATTCAGTCAGACACACACACAGACATTCAGTCAGACACACACACAGACGGTCAGTCAGACACACAGACGGTCAGACACACACACAGACGGTCAGACACACACACAGACGGTCAGTCAGACACACAGACGGTCAGACACACACACAGACGTTCTGTCAGACACACACAGACGGTCAGTCAGACATACACACAGACGGTCAGTCACACACACACACACACATTCAGTCAGACACACACACAGACGGTCAGTCAGACAAACAGACGGTCAGACACACACACAGACGGTCAGTCAGACACACACACAGACGGTCAGACACACACACACACACACAGACATTCAGTCAGACACACACACAGATGGTCAGTCAGACACACACACAGACGGTCAGACACACACACACACACACAGACATTCAGTCAGACACACACACAGACGGTCAGTCAGACACACAGACGGTCAGTTGGATACTCGACCCGTACCTGCGTCGCATTTCCTGCAGCATATCTGCTCACCCATATACTCCTGGTCAGAACAGAGACTCTGGCAGTGAATCGCGCCAAGGACCAGCTGCATGGAAAGAAAGGACTTGCATTTATATAGCACCTTTCACCACCTCCGGACGTCCCCAGGCCCCTTACAGCCAATAAAGTACTTTCCAAGTGTCGTCTATGCCAGGAAACAGGGTGGCCATTTTGCGCACAGCAGGATCCCACAAACCACCAGATGAGCTGAAGGCCCAGGTTAGTTCAAAGAGGGAGTGTTGGTCCGAGGATCCCAATTCTTCCACCAGTGTCTGAGGGACCATTAACACACCCCACCGAACAAGGAGCTGGGGGCTCGGTTTAACATCCCCCTGAACAAGGAGACGGGGCCTCGGTTTAACATCCCCCCTGAACAGGGAGATGGGGCCTCGGTTTAACATCCCCCTTGAACAGGGAGACGGGGCCTCGGTTTAACATCCCCCTTGAACAGGGAGACGGGGCCTCGGTTTAACATCCCCCTGAACAGGGAGACGGGGCCTCGGTTTAACATCCCCCTGAACAGGGAGACGGGGCCTCGGTTTAACATTCCCCTGAACAGGGAGACGGAGCCTCGGTTTAACATCCCCCTGAACAGGGAGACGGGGCCTCGGTTTAACATCCCCCTGAACAGGGAGAGTGTAGTGTCCGAGTATCAATAATACACGGACTGCAGGAGAACAATAAAACAGGTATTTACTGAACAGAGGGTAACTTAAGACTGAAGTACAGAAGCCTGCTATGGCTTTATATACAGGGGTGGTCACTGCCGGTACTGCAGTATAGAATCAGTTCTTCTCTTAAAGGTACATACACAACAATTCCTCCCCTTTTAGATAAACAGTACATAACATTCATTTAACAACTAAATAATAACTAATTACAATTACAATTTTCTCTGTACTATATACATCAACTGAAATAATCATTTATAAGTTCAGTCTTTGAGGAGGCTTCCTGATCCTGACTGGATAGCGCCTTTCTCGAGTATCCTGTTCTTGCGGCGGAGTTGATTCTGGCTCATTGTCATTGGTTGGTTCGTCAGCTTCCAATACCACTGCTTCTGAGGTAGACGCAATCTGTACTTCGGGTTCATCACCAGGTGCGCATGCTCGTGCTATGGGTTTGGCTTGTTCCTGTGACTCTAGAATCTGGTCAGCATGGCGTCTCACGATGCTCTCTCCAACGTCCACTGTGTACATTAGTGGTCCCTGCTGTGTGCATATCGTTCCTGGCTGCCATTTTTCTGTTCGGTAGTCGCGGGCCAAGACTGGTTGCCTTATCTTGAAGCTCCTGGTTGGCTTCTCATTTATGTGCTGGAATTGCTTATCCTCAACATCTCGTCTTATGTTTGGTTTGAGCAAATCCAGGCGACATCTTAGCCTTCGGTTGAAGAACATTATGGCTGGAGCTTGGTTGGTGACTGCATATGTCGCATTCCGGTAAGCAAACAAGAAATTATCCACCTTGTGTTGCAGTGGTATGTCGTCATTATACATTGCCTTTATTGCCTTTTTAAAGGTCTGAACAAACCTCTCAGCCAATCCATTTGTGGCTGGATGATATGGGGCAGATGTGTAATGTTTCACCCCATTATTCCTCAGGAACCTCCGGAAATCCTCGGACACAAACTGTGGCCCATTATTGGAGCAAATCTGTTCTGGCAAGCCATTCCTGGCGAAGATGGTCCGTAGGACTGCAATAGTTTTCTCCGTGGTGGTGGAGGACATTTTGATGACCTCTGGCCATTTTGAATGGCCGTCCACAGCGATTATGACCATTGAGTCCATAAATGGACCAGCAAAATCAATGTGTACCCATTGCCATGGAGATGAGGGCCACTCCCATGGATGTAGCGGGGCCTGTGGTGGAGCGTTTTGGACCTTCTGGCATCCTGTGCATCTCTTGGTCATATCCTCGATTTCTTTATCGATTCCCGGCCACCACACAAACGCCCTGGCTAGGCTTTTCATTTTTACCCCTCCCAGATGACCGTCGTGAAGCTCATTGAGTACTCTATCTCTCAACTTGGGTGGAATTACCACTCGGGATGCACACATCAAGGTTCCCCGGCACACTGACAGCTGTTCTCTCCTTGGCGAGAATGCTGGCAACAGTGAGTCGCCATGTGCTGGCCATCCCTTCACCGTCAAATCATAGACCCGAGAGAGTGTCGGGTCATTTCGGGTTTCCTTCTCTATACTTGAGTTTGTAACAGGTAGATATTCGACTATGGTCGCATGGAATATCTCAACAGGGTCCACTGTAGGTGCTTCCTCTACCGTAGGCAACGGTAGGCGCGACAGCCCATCAGCGTTTCCATGCTGTTTTGTACCCTTGTACTCTATGTCGTACTGATGTGCACCTAGAAAAAGTGACCATCTTTGCAGCCGTTGCGCCGTCATCACCGTAACTCACTCCCGGGTATCAGTCATTCTATATATAAACCCCACCGAACCCCTCGATTAGATTCCAGCCTGTAACTCACTCCCGGGTATCTGTTATTCTATATATAAACACCCCCGAACCCCTCGATTAGATTCCAGCCTGTAACTCACTCCCGGGTATCTGTTATTCTATATATAAACCCCACCGAACCCCTCGATTAGATTCCAGCCTGTAACTCACTCCCGGGTATCTGTTATTCTATATATAAACCCCCCCCCGAACCCCTCGATTAGATTCCAGCCTGTAACTCACTCCCGGGTATCTGTTATTCTATATATAAACACCCCCGAACCCCTCGATTAGATTCCAGCCTGTAACTCACCCCCGGGTATCTGTTATTCTATATATAAACCCCCGAACCCCTCGATTAGATTCCAGCCTGTAACTCACTCCCGGGTATCTGTTATTCTATATATAAACACCCCCGAACCCCTCGATTAGATTCCAGCCTGTAACTCACTCCCGGGTATCTGTTATTCTATATATAAACACCCCCGAACCCCTCGATTAGATTCCAGCCTGTAACTCACCCCCGGGTATCTGTTATTCTATATATAAACCCCCGAACCCCTCGATTAGATTCCAGCCTGTAACTCACTCCCGGGTATCTGTTATTCTATATATAAACCACCACGAACTCCTCGATTAGATTCCAGCCTGTAACTCACCCCCGGGTATCTGTTATTCTATATATAAACCCCCCGAACCCCTCGATTAGATTCCAGCCTGTAACTCACTCCCGGGTATCTGTTATTCTATATATAAACCCCCGAACCCCTCGATTAGATTCCAGCCTGTAACTCACTCCCGGGTATCTGTTATTCTATATATAAACCCCCGAACCCCTCGATTAGATTCCAGCCTGTAACTCACTCCCGGGTATCTGTTATTCTATATATAAACCCCCGAACCCCTCGATTAGATTCCAGCCTGTAACTCACTCCCGGGTATCTGTTATTCTATATATAAACCACCACGAACTCCACGATTAGATTCCAGCCTGTAACTTACTCCTGAGTATCCGTTATTTTTTTTTAATAAACCCCCCGAACCCCTCGATTAGATTCCAGCCTGTAACTTACTCCCGAGTATCCGTTATTTTTTTTTATAAACCATTCTATTTCTTTTCCGAACTGCTTGCCTCCTTTTCCTTGGTGCGGTCATTGCTGTGGTGACTCTGTTCACCGTGCTGAATGCCCCGTTGCTTGCAAAGGCTTCAAGTGGGAACTCCGGCGAGTTAACCATTCGTGTGCCGGGGCTTGTCTCCTCAGGGCCCCGAGTCTGCCGGGTGGCCCTTTAAGCACCGGTGAAATCACTCACCCCCCTCCCCAACCTCCTCCCGGTTCCCCATCCTCCCAGGTCGCTGAGGGCAAGGGGCGGGGAAGGGGGCGACCTCCGATACCTCACGAAACGGGTTGGAACCCAGATAGGATATTCAACCGTGGGTGGAATCATAGTCGATCCTGTTCCCACCCGACCACTCCCCAGGGATCAGGAGCAGGGACCCGGGCTGATTCACCCCACTCCCTAACCCAGGGGTGACTGGACAGGGATCAGGAG
>NW_028225181.1:20492295-20524977 GCF_052327205.1 Somniosus microcephalus | reverse complement strand
GGAGCTGGGAGTGAGGGAGTGGAGCTGGAGTGAGGGAGTGGAGCTGGGAGTGAGGGAGTGGCGCTGGGAGTGAGGGAGTGGCGCTGGGAGAGAGGGAGTGGAGCTGGGAGAGAGGGAGCGGAGCTGGGAGTGAGGGAGTGGAGCTGGGAGAGAGGGAGTGGAGCTGGGAGTGAGGGAGTGGAGCTGGGAGAGAGGAAGTGGCGCTGGGAGAGAGGGAGTGGAGCTGGGAGTGAGGGAGTGGAGCTGGGAGAGAGGGAGTGGTGCTGGGAGAGGGAGTGGAGCTGGGAGAGAGGGAGTGGAGCTGGGAGAGAGGGAGTGGAGCTGGGAGTGAGGGAGTGGAGCTGGGAGTGAGGGAGTGGAGCTGGGAGTGAGGGAGTGGAGCTGGGAGTGAGGGAGAGGAGCTGGGAGAGAGGGAGTGGAGCTGGGAGAGAGGGAGTGGAGCTGGGAGTGAGGGAGTGGCGCTGGGAGTGAGGGAGTGGCGCTGGGAGTGAGGGAGTGGCGCTGGGAGTGAGGGAGTGGCACTGGGAGTGAGGGAGTGGCGCTGGGAGTGAGGGAGGGGAGCTGGGAGTGAGGGAGGGGAGCTGGGAGTGGAGCTGGGAGTGAGGGAGTGGAGCTGGGAGTGAGGGAGTGGCGCTGGGAGAGAGGGAGTGGAGCTGGGAGAGAGGGAGCGGAGCTGGGAGTGAGGGAGTGGAGCTGGGAGAGAGGGAGTGGAGCTGGGAGTGAGGGAGTGGAGCTGGGAGAGAGGAAGTGGCGCTGGGAGAGAGGGAGTGGAGCTGGGAGTGAGGGAGTGGAGCTGGGAGTGAGGGAGTGGAGCTGGGAGAGAGGGAGTGGTGCTGGGAGAGGGAGTGGAGCTGGGAGAGAGGGAGTGCAGCTGGGAGAGAGGGAGTGGAGCTGGGAGAGAGGGAGTGGAGCTGGGAGTGAGGGAGTGGAGCTGGGAGTGAGGGAGAGGAGCTGGGAGAGAGGGAGTGGAGCTGGGAGAGAGGGAGTGGCGCTGGGAGTGAGGGAGTGGCACTGGGAGAGAGGGAGGGGAGCTGGGAGTGAGGGAGTGGAGCTGGGAGTGAGGGAGTGGAGCTGGGAGTGAGGGAGTGGAGCTGGGAGTGAGGGAGTGGCGCTGGGAGAGAGGGAGTGGAGCTGGGAGTGAGGGAGAGGAGCTGGGAGTGAGGGAGAGGAGCTGGGAGTGAGGGAGAGGAGCTGGGAGTGAAGGAGTGGAGCTGGGAGTGAGGGAGTGGAGCTGGGAGAGAGGGAGGGGAGCGAGGGAGAGTAGCTGGGAGTGAGGGAGTGGAGCTGGGAGAGAGGGAGGGGAGCTGGGAGTGAGGGAGAGGAGCTGGGAGTGAGGGAGAGGAGCTGGGAGTGAGGGAGAGGAGCTGGGAGTGAGGGAGTGGAGCTGGGAGAGAGGGAGAGGAGCTGGGAGTGAGGGAGAGGAGCTGGGAGAGAGGGAGTGGAGCTGGGAGTGAGGGAGAGTAGCTGGGAGAGAGGGAGTGGCGCTGGGAGTGAAGGAGAGTAGCTGGGAGAGAGGGAGTGGAGCTGGGAGTGAGGGAGAGTAGCTGGGAGAGAGGGAGTGGCGCTGGGAGTGAAGGAGAGTAGCTGGGAGAGAGGGAGTGGAGCTGGGAGTGAGGGAGAGTAGCTGGGAGAGAGGGAGTGGAGCTGGGAGTGAGGGAGAGGAGCTGGGAGAGAGGGAGTGGAGCTGGGAGTGATGGGAGAGAGGGAGTGGCGCTGGGGAGTGAGGGAGAGTAGCTGGGAGAGAGGGGAGTGGAGCTGGGAGTGAGGGAGAGGAGCTGGGAGTGAGGGAGAGTAGCTGGGAGAGAGGGAGTGGCGCTGGGAGTGAGGGAGAGTAGCTGGGAGAGAGGGAGTGGAGCTGGGAGTGAGGGAGAGTAGCTGGGAGAGAGGGAGTGGCGCTGGGAGTGAGGGAGAGTAGCTGGGAGAGAGGGAGTGGTGCTGGGAGTGAGGGAGAGTAGCTGGGAGAGAGGGAGTGGAGCTGGGAGTGAGGGAGAGTAGCTGGGAGAGAGGGAGTGGCGCTGGGAGTGAGGGAGAGTAGCTGGGAGAGAGGGAGTGGAGCTGGGAGTGAGGGAGAGGAGCTGGGAGAGAGGGAGGGGAGCTGGGAGTGAGGGGACAGTAGCTGGGAGAGAGGGAGTGGCGCTGGGAGTGAGGGAGAGTAGCTGGGAGAGAGGGAGTGGAGCTGGGAGTGAGGGAGAGTAGCTGGGAGTGAGGGAGTGGAGCTGGGAGTGAGGGAGAGGAGCTGGGAGAGAGGGAGTGGAGCTGGGAGTGAGGGAGAGTAGCTGGGAGAGGGAGTGGCGCTGGGAGTGAGGGAGAGTAGCTGGGAGAGAGAGGGAGTGGAGCTGGGAGAGAGGGAGAGGAGCTGGGAGAGAGGGAGTGGAGCTGGGAGTGAGGGATTGGAGCTGGTGGAGCTGGGAGTGAGGGACTGGAGCTGGTGGAGAGGGAGAGGAACTGGGAGTGAGGGATTGGAGCTGGTGGAGAGGGAGTGGCGCTGGGAGTGAGGGAGAGGAGCTGGGAGAGAGGGAGTGCAGCTGGGAGTGAGGGAGAGGAGCTGGGAGTGAGGGGGAGTAGCTGGGAGTGAGGGAGAGTAGCTGGGAGAGAGGGAGTGGAGCTGGGAGTGAGGGAGAGGAGCTGGGAGAGAGGGAGTGAGGGAGAGTAGCTGGGAGAGAGGGAGTGGCGCTGGGAGTGAGGGGAGAGTAGCTGGGAGAGAGGGAGTGGAGCTGGGAGTGAGGGAGAGGAGCTGGGAGAGAGGGAGGGGAGCTGGGAGTGAGGGAGAGTAGCTGGGAGAGAGGGAGTGGCGCTGGGAGTGAGGGAGAGTAGCTGGGAGAGAGGGAGTGGAGCTGGGAGTGAGGGAGAGTAGCTGGGAGAGAGGGAGTGGCGCTGGGAGTGAGGGAGAGTAGCTGGGAGAGAGGGAGTGGAGCTGGGAGTGAGGGAGAGGAGCTGGGAGAGAGGGAGGGGAGCTGGGAGTGAGGGAGAGTAGCTGGGAGAGAGGGAGTGGCGCTGGGAGTGAGGGAGAGTAGCTGGGAGAGAGGGAGTGAAGCTGGGAGTGAGGGAGAGTAGCTGGGAGTGAGGGAGTGGAGCTGGGAGTGAGGGAGAGGAGCTGGGAGAGAGGGAGTGGAGCTGGGAGTGAGGGAGAGTAGCTGGGAGAGGGAGTGGCGCTGGGAGTGAGGGAGAGTAGCTGGGAGAGAGGGAGTGGAGCTGGGAGAGAGGGAGTGGAGCTGGGAGTGAGGGATTGGAGCTGGGAGTGAGGGACTGGAGCTGGTGGAGAGGGAGAGGAACTGGGAGTGAGGGATTGGAGCTGGTGGAGAGGGAGTGGCGCTGGGAGTGAGGGAGAGGAGCTGGGAGAGAGGGAGTGCAGCTGGGAGTGAGGGAGAGGAGCTGGGAGTGAGGGGGGAGTAGCTGGGAGTGAGGGAGAGTAGCTGGGAGAGAGGGAGTGGAGCTGGGAGTGAGGGAGAGGAGCTGGGAGAGAGGGAGTGAGGGAGAGTAGCTGGGAGAGAGGGAGTGGCGCTGGGAGTGAGGGAGAGTAGCTGGGAGAGAGGGAGTGGAGCTGGGAGTGAGGGAGAGGAGCTGGGAGAGAGGGAGGGGAGCTGGGAGTGAGGGAGAGTAGCTGGGAGAGAGGGAGTGGCGCTGGGAGTGAGGGAGAGTAGCTGGGAGAGAGGGAGTGGAGCTGGGAGTGAGGGAGAGTAGCTGGGAGAGAGGGAGTGGCGCTGGGAGTGAGGGAGAGTAGCTGGGAGAGAGGGAGTGGAGCTGGGAGTGAGGGAGAGGAGCTGGGAGAGAGGGAGGGGGAGCTGGGAGTGAGGGAGAGTAGCTGGGAGAGAGGGAGTGGCGCTGGGAGTGAGGGAGAGTAGCTGGGAGAGAGGGAGTGAAGCTGGGAGTGAGGGAGAGTAGCTGGGAGTGAGGGAGTGGAGCTGGGAGTGAGGGGAGAGGAGCTGGGAGAGAGGGAGTGGAGCTGGGAGTGAGGGAGAGTAGCTGGGAGAGAGGGAGTGGAGCTGGGAGTGAGGGAGAGGAGCTGGGAGAGAGGGAATGGAGCTGGGAGTGAGGGAGAGGAGCTGGGAGTGAGGGAGTGGAGCTGGGAGTGAGGGGGAGTAGCTTGCCATGAACAGAGGGGACAACCAGTAAACTAAGAAAAGAAGATATATAAACAATGCGAATGTATATTTATACACTCAGGGATATACCTGTTTATACACTGTATGAATAGAACTGCGTTTATGTGGTAAACCATAAATGTATTTTGATGCTTTGGCAACATAAGATGTAACTTATCATGCCAATAAAGCGATTTGAATTGTGAATTGTGAAATTGAGTGGCGCTGGGAATCAGAGTCTTGTTCAGTTGCTATGTGCCTCGACACTGACCATCGCCCATTCACACACACACCAACAAAACCACACCGCGGCTCGAATTCTGTTAAACATTCTGTTAACCCTGAGCGGGTGACCTACCAGAATCCAGAGGGGAAGCATAGTCCGAGAAGAGAGTGTGAAGAGAGACAAAGCAGCCTGCCTGCACTCCGATCCCAAGCATCAACAGGAACTGTGAGCTTTCAGTTTTATGTTGACTGGGCGGGTCTCCTGAGGACAGCGTTCAGAGATCCAGGAAAGAGTGGGCTGCTGTTGAATGGAATGCCCCTTATAGCTCTGAGCTCACTGACACAAATGCCCAAGCTCCAACCCCGGCCTGTGCTGAGGCCCTCACACACACACAGAGCAGGAAAGAGGCTAGGCTCCATCATTTTAATGGGACAGTGTAGAGGGAGCTTTACTCTGTATCTAACCCGTGCTGTACCTGCCCTGGGAGTGTTTGATGGGACAGTGTAGAGGGAGCTTTACTCTGTATCTAACCCGTGCTGTACCTGCCCTGGGAGTGTTTGATGGGACAATGTAGAGGGAACTTTACTCTGTATCTAACCCGTGCTGTACCTGCCCTGGGAGTGTTTGATGGGACAGTGTAGAGGGAGCTTTACTCTGGATCTAACCTGTGCTGTACCTGCCCTGGGAGTGTTTGATGGGACAGTGTAGAGGGAGCTTTACTCTGTATCTAACCTGTGCTGTACCTGCCCTGGGAGTGTTTGATGGGACAGTGTAGAGGGAGCTTTACTCTGTATCTAACCTGTGCTGTACCTGCCCTGGGAGTGTTTGATGGGACAGTGTAGAGGGAGCTTTACTCTGGATCTAACCCATGCTGTACCTGCCCTGGGAGTGTTTGATGGGACAGTGTAGAGGGAGCTTTACTCTGTATCTAACCCGTGCTGTACCTGCCCTGGGAGTGTTTGATGGGACAGTGTAGAGGGAGCTTTACTCTGTATCTAACCCGTGCTGTACCTGCCCTGGGAGTGTTTGATGGGACAGTGTAGGGGTAGCTTTACTCTGTATCTAACCCGTGCTGTACCTGCCCTGGGAGTGCTTGATGGGTCAGTGTAGAGGGAGCTTTACTCTGTATCTAACCCGTGCTGTACCTGCCCTGGGAGTGTTTGATGGGACAGTGTAGAGGGAGCTTTACTCTGTGTCTAACCCGTGCTGTACCTGCCCTGGGAGTGTTTGATGGGTCAGTGTAGAGGGAGCTTTACTCTGTATCTAACCCGTGCTGTACCTGCCCTGGGAGTGTTTGATGGGACAGTGTAGAGGGAGCTTTACTCTGTATCTAACCTGTGCTGTACCTGCCCTGGGAGTGTTTGATGGGACAGTGTAGAGGGAGCTTTACTCTGTATGTAACCCGTGCTGTACCTGCCCTGGGGGTGTTTGATGGGACAGTGTCGAGGGAGCTTTACTCTGTATCTAACCCATGCTGTACCTGCCCTGGGAGTGTTTGATGGGACAGTGTAGAGGGAGCTTTACTCTGTATGTAACCCGTGCTGTACCTGCCCTGGGGGTGTTTGATGGGACAGTGTAGAGGGAGCTTTACTCTGTATCTAACCCGTGCTGTACCTGCCCTGGGAGTGTTTCATGGGGTAGTGTAGAGGGAGCTTTACTCTGTATCTAACCCGTGCTGTACCTGCCCTGGGAGTGTTTGATGGGACAGTGTAGAGGGAGCTTTACTCTGTATCTAACCAGTGCTGTACCTGCCCTGGGAGTGTTTGATGGGACAGTGTAGAGGGAGCTTTACTCTGTATCTGACCCGTGCTGTACCTGCCCTGGGAGTGTTTGATGGGACAGTGTAGAGGGAGCTTTACTCTGTATCTAGCCCGTGCTGTACCTGCCCTGGGAGTGTTTGATGGGACAATGTAGAGGGAGCTTTACTCTGTATGTAACCCGTGCTGTACCTGCCCTGGGAGTGTTTGATGGGACAGTGTAGAGGGAGCTTTACTCTGTATCTAACCCATGCTGTACCTGCCCTGGGAGTGTTTGATGGGACAGTGTAGAGGGAGCTTTACTCTGTATCTAACCCGTGCTGTACCTGCCCTGGGAGTGTTTGATGGGACAGTGTAGAGGGAGCTTTACTCTGTATCTAACCCGTGCTGTACCTGCCCTGGGAGTGTTTGATGGGACAGTGTAAAGGGAGCTTTACTCTGTATCTAACCTGTGCTGTACCTGCCCTGGGAGTGTTTGATGGGACAGTGTAGAGGGAGCTTTACTCTGTATCTAACCTGTGTGGTATCTGTTCTGGGAGTGTTTGATGGGACAGCGTAGAGGGAGCTTTACTCTGTATCTAACCCGTGCTGTACGTGCCCTGGGAGTGTTTGATGGGACAGTGTAGAGGGAGCTTTACTCTGTATCTAACCTGTGCTGTACCTGCCCTGGGAGTGTTTGATGGGACAGTGTAGAGGGAGCTTTACTCTGTATCTAACCCGTGCTGTACCTGCCCTGGGAGTGTTTGATGGGACAGTGTAGAGGGAGCTTTACTCTGTATCTAACCCGTGCTGTACCTGCCCTGGGAGTGTTTGATGGGACAGTGTAGAGGGAGCTTTACTCTGTATCTAACCCGTGCTGTACCTGCCCTGGGAGTGTTTGATGGGACAGTGTAGAGGGAGCTTTACTCTGTATCTAACCCGTGCTGTACCTGCCCTGGGAGTGTTTGATGAGACAGTGCATTTACGAAGAGGCCTAACATGATCCTAGTTGTTTTTGGTATTGTGTAATCGCTCTCTCTCAAATAACAAAACTCCGCCAGGGCCCGCTCCCCTCCCCTTCCCCGCAGATGCCAGCCCCTGGGGTAATGAGTCATCCTCACGTGGCCGGCGGGGGGGGTCCCGATGGTGAAGTGAGAATAACTTCTCTCGCTGTGACACGGTTCCTTCCTCTCAGTCAGGCTCAGCCTACCATCTTCTGTTTTCAGTTTAACTCGGGACAGCCCGAGCTCGGGATGCCCACACCGGTCAGCTGCATCTCAGTCGGTCCTCTTCCCCCTTCACAAACAGCAGGAAAGGCACAGGCTCCATCTCCTGATCTCTGTCCAGTGACCCCGGGGTTAGGGAGGGGGTGAATCAGCCCGGGTTCCTGCTCCTGATCCCTGTCCAGTGACCCCTGGGTTAGGGAGGGGGTGAATCAGCCCGGGTTCCTGCTCCTGATCCCTGTCCAGTGACCCCTGGGTTAGGGAGGGGGTGAATCAGCCCGGGTTTCTGCTCCTGATCCCTGTCCAGTGACCCCTGGGTCAGGGAGGAGGTGAATCAGCCCGGGTTCCTGCTCCTGATCCCTGTCCAGTGACCCCTGGGTTAGGGAGGGGGTGAATCAGCCCGGGTTCCTGCTCCTGATCCCTGTCCAGTGACCCCTGGGTTAGGGAGGGGGTGAATCAGCCCGGGTTCCTGCTCCTGATCCCTGTCCAGTGGCCCCTGGGTTAGAGAGGGGGGTGAATCAGCCCGGGTTCCTGCTCCTGCTCCCTGTCCAGTGACCCCTGGGTTAGGGAGGGGGTGAATCAGCCCGGGTTCCTGCTCCTGATCCCTGTCCAGTGACCCCTGGGTTCGGGAGGGGGTGAATCAGCCCGGGTTC
The DNA here is from genome assembly GCF_052327205.1 of Somniosus microcephalus. Lineage (NCBI taxonomy): Eukaryota > Metazoa > Chordata > Chondrichthyes > Squaliformes > Somniosidae > Somniosus > Somniosus microcephalus. The sequence continues at coordinate 20,517,057 of NW_028225181.1, read as the reverse complement.
CTGCTCCTGATCCCTGTCCAGTGACCCCTGGGTTAGGGAGGGGGTGAATCAGCCCGGGTTCCTGCTCCTGATCCCTGTCCAGTGACCCCTGGGTTAGGGAGGGTGTGAATCAGCCCGGGTTCCTGCTCCTGATCCCTGTCCAGTGGCCCCTGGGTTAGAGAGGGGGGTGAATCAGCCCGGGTTCCTGCTCCTGATCCCTGTCCAGTGACCCCTGGGTTAGGGAGGGGGTGAATCAGCCCGGGTTCCTGCTCCTGATCCCTGTCCAGTGGCCCCTGGGTTAGAGAGGGGGGTGAATCAGCCCGGGTTCCTGCTCCTGATCCCTGTCCAGTGACCCCTGGGTTAGGGAGAGGGTGAATCAGCCCGGGTTCCTGCTCCTGATCCCTGTCCAGTGGCCCCTGGGTTAGAGAGGGGGGTGAATCGGCCCGGGTTCCTGCTCCCGTCCAGTGACCCCGGGGTTAGTGAGGGGGTGAATCAGTCCGGGTTCCTGCTCCTGATCACTGTCCAGTGACCCCTGGGTTAGGGAGGGGTTGAATCAGTCCGGGTTCCTGCTCCCATCCCGTGACCCCTGCTGGAATGTGTGTGTTTTGGAGGAGGTTGGGGGGGGGGGCAGCGCCCCGACGGGACTGAATCACGGCGGTGATGCCCCCAATGGTCGAATATCAGGCCGACACTCACTGCCTGGGGATGACGTGCGGAGAATAGGGCTCAGCGGGCAAGGCACAGGAGGGCAGTCAGTGCCCACGGGACCCCACCCCCCAAGTGTCAGTGCCCCTGGGGAGGGCGCTGATGGGCGGACAGCAAGAAAGGAATCTGCACTGTCTGTGGTTGAGTGCAAGCTGGACTGTGTGGGGAAGTACACGGAGCTGATTCCCCCAGTTGGGGAACTCCGTCCACACGACACAGAGCCACCAGTGACACCAATACCCAAATGAAACGTGAATCCTGTTCAGCAACATCTTGCACTGGGCGAGAGGAGACGGGCCAATTTCAGTTCCGATTGTGGGTCTCTCCCCCAGAGCTAATAGAATGATACAAACTTACAGCACCGAAGGAGGCCATTCGGCCCGTCAGGCCTATGCTGGCTCTTTGACAGAACGGTCATGCTGAGGTTCCACATCCTCGCTTTTTGTCCGTAACTTTGTAAGTGGCTCATCCGCAGGAACCGGTCTTAACTCCCTCTTAAAAATCATTGGTGGAATCAGCTTCCAGCACCTTTTCAGGGACAGCGCTCCAGATCCCCACTGAGTGAAAACATTTCTCTCTTAACTTCGTTCTTGGGATGTGGGCGTCGCTGGCCAGACCAGCATTTATTGCCCATCCCTAATTGCCCTGGAGAAGGTGGTGCTGCGCCACCTTCTTGAACAGCTGCAGTCCGTGTGCTGAAGGTGCTCCCACTGTTAGGGAGTTCCAGGATTTTGACCCAGCGACGATGAAGGAACTTCCAAGTCAGGATGGTGTGTGACTTGGAGGGTAACTTGGAGGTGGTGGTGTTTCCGTGCACCTGCTGCCCTTGTCCTTCCAGGTGGTAGAGGTTTGGGAGTCGCCGTCATCCCCTCTCAAGATCATTTTCCAATGACTTTGATCATCTGACCTCTGGTTAGTGGCACACCAGAAGAAATAGTTTTTCTCTGTCTACTCTGTCAAAACCCTTCATCACCTTGAACACCTCTATTAGAATGTCTAGAGATGATCCATGTTCCAAGGAAAACAGCCCAAACTTTTCCAACCTCTCCTCATACCTAATAGAGCTCCCTCTACATTACCCTGACAGTGTACCTCCACTTTATACCAAGTGTCAGCATCGAGCGCTCCCGGGGCAGGTACATTACAGAGCTCCCTCTACATTACCCTGACAGTGTACCCCCACTTTATACCCAGTGTCAGCATCGAACACTCCCGGGACAGGTACAATACAGAGCTCCCTCTGCATTACCCCGACAGTGGACCCCCACTTTATACCCAGTGTCAGCATCGAGCTCTCCCGGGGCAGGTACAATACAGAGCTCCCTCTACATTACCCTGACAGTGTACCCCCACTTTATACCCCGTGTCAGCATCAAGCACTCCCGGGGCAGGTACAATACAGAGCTCCCTCTACATTACCCCGACAGTGGACCCCCACTTTATACCCAGTGTCAGCATCGAGCTCTCCCGGGGCAGGTACAATACAGAGCTCCCTCTACATTACCCTGACAGTGTACCCCCACTTTATACCCAGTGTCAGCATCGAGCACTCCCGGGGCAGGTACAATACAGAGCACCCTCTACATTACCCTGACATTGTACCCCCAACTTTATACCCAGTGTCAGCATCGAGTGCTCCCGGGGCAGGTACAATACAGAGCTCCCTCTACATTACCCTGACAGTGTACCCCCACTTTATACCCCGTGTCAGCATCAAGCACTCCCGGGGCAGGTACAATACAGAGCTCCCTCTACATTACCCCGACAGTGGACCCCCACTTTATACCCAGTGTCAGCATCGAGCTCTCCCGGGGCAGGTACAATACAGAGCTCCCTCTACATTACCCTGACAGTGTACCCCCACTTTATACCCAGTGTCAGCATCGAGCACTCCCGGGGCAGGTACAATACAGAGCACCCTCTACATTACCCTGACATTGTACCCCCACTTTATACCCAGTGTCAGCATCGAGTGCTCCCGGGGCAGGTACAATACAGAGCTCCCTCTACATTACCCTGACAGTGTACCCCCACTTTATACCCAGTGTCAGCATCGAGCACTCCAGGGGCAGTTACAATACAGAGCTCCCTCTACATTACCCTGACAGTGTACCCCCACTTTATACCCAGTGTCAGCATCGAGTGATCCCGGGGCAGGTACAATACAGAGCTCCCTCTACATTACCCCGACAGTGTACCCCCATTTCATACCCAGTGTCAGCATGGAGCACTCCTGGGGCAGGTACAATACAGAGCTCTACATCACCCTCGGACATAGAAAAATAGGAGGAGTAGGTCATTTGAGTCTGCTCCGCCATTCAATGTGATCATGGCTGATCCTCTATCTCAAGACCATATTCCTTCTCTCTCCCCATACCTCTTGATGCCTTTTGTGTCTAGAAATCTATCCATCTCCTCCTTAAATATATTCAGTGACTTGGCCTTCACAGCCTTCTGTGGTAGAGAATTCCACAGGTTCACCACCCTCTGAGTGAAGAAATTTCTCATCTCAGTCCTAACTCTCTTACCCTGTATCCTGAGACTGTGACCCCTCGTTCTGGACCCCCCAGCCAGGGTAAACATCCTCCCTGCATCCAGTCTGTAGCCCTGTCAGAATTTTATACATTTCAATGACATCCCCTCTCATTCTTCTAAACTCTAGTGAATACAGGCCTAGTCGACCCAATCTCTCCTCATACGACAGTCCTGCCATCCCAGGAATCAGTCTGGTGAACCTTCGCTGCACTCCCTCTATGGCAAGTATATCCTTTCTTAGGTAAGGAGACCAAAACTGCACACAATACTCCAGGTGTGGTCTCACCAAGGCCCTGTATAACTGCAGTAAGACATCCTTGCTCCTGTACTCAAATCCTCTCGCAATGAAGGCCAACATACCATTTGCCTTCCTAACTGCTTGCTGCACCTGCATGTTTGCTTTCAGTGACTGGTGTACAAGGACACCCAGGTCCCTCTGTACATCAGCATTTCCCAATCTATCACCATTTAAATAATACCCTACCTTTCTGTTTTTCATACTGAAGTGGATAACTTCACATTTATCCACGTTATACTGCATCTGCCATGTATTTGCCCACTCACTCAACTTGTCTAAATCGCCTTGAAGCCTCTGCATCTTCCTCTCAACTCACAATCCCACCGAGTTTTGTGTCGTCAGCAAACTTGGAAATATTACATTTGGTTCCCTCATCCAAACCATTGATAGATGTTGTGAATAGCTGGGGCCCAAGCACTGATCCCTGCCACCCCGAAAAAGACCCATTTATTTCCTGTCTGTTAACCAATTTTCAATCCATGCCAGTATATTACCCCCAATCCCATGTGCTTTAATTTTGCACACTAACCTCTTATGTGGGACTTTATCAAAGGCCTTCTGAAAATCCAAATACACCACATCTACTGGTTCTCCCTTATCTATTCTACCAGTTACATCCTCAAAAAACTCCAGTAGGTTTATCAAACACGATTTCCCTTTCATAAATCCATGTTGACTTTGTCTAATCCCGTTGATATTTTCTAAGTGCCCTGTTATCACATCCTTTATAATAGACTCTAGCATTTTCCCTACTACTGATGTTAGGTCTGTAGTTCCGTTTTCTCTCTCCCTCCTTTTTTAAATAGTGTGGTTACATTTGCCACCCTCCAATCTGCAGGAACTGTTCCATAATCTATAGAATTTTGGAAGATGACAACCAATGCATCCACTATTTCCATGGCTACCTCTTTTAGTATTCTGGGATGCAGATTATCAGTCCCTGGGGATTTATTGGCTTTCAGTCCCATTAATTTCTTCAGCACTATTTTTTTTTACTAATACTAATTTCCTTTAATTCCTCCTTCTCACTAGACCCTTGGTTCCCTAGCATTTCTGGGAAGTTATTTGTGTCCTCTTCCGTGAAGACAGAACAAAGTATTTGTTTAATTGCTCGGCCATTTCCTTGTTCCCCATTATAAATTCTCCCGTTTCTGACTGCAAGCGACCTACATTTGTCTTCACTAATCTTTTTCTTTTTACATACTGGTAGAAGCTTTTATGTTCCTTGCAAGTTTGCTCTCATACTCTATTTTTCCCCTCTTAATCAATCTCTTGGTCCTTTTTTGCTGAACTCTAAACTGCTCCCAATCCTCAGGCTTGCTACCTTTTCAGGCAACTTTATATGGCTCCTCTTTGGATCTAATACCACACACACACACACACAACGAACTGGTCTTTCCATCCCAAAACATTTTAATATTCCTGATTTTGCAGCAGACAAAAATAAAATAACCCTACACACAGACAGAGACACGGACACACGTGCGGGAGGGCGATCAGCTGTTTTGGCGTGTGATGTGTAGCAGTCGTTCAGCCAGGGACGGGACAGTCGGTATCCTCAGTGCTGTCCGGTCAGAGGTCAACGATGCCACAGAGAGGGTGCTTTGTGGGCAATCCGGTTCCCTGTCCATCGTGTCACCATCGTATCCGGCGGGTAAAGGCGTTCTCTGCTCCGCCCGCCCGTCCAGCCGAGGCCCCAGCTCCCGTCGTTGATCAGCTCGCTCCGCATTCCCGTAAAGCCATCTTGCAGGCGAGCGACACTCCACCCAACCCTCGATATTCCTGCCGCTCCCGCCAATCCCTTTCTTTTATTTTGAGACAGATTCCAAAAGGGTTGGGGAGGGGTGGAGAATCGGATCAGATCCAAGGAGGGTGCGGACTGAGAGAGAAAGAGAAAAACAGGAGTAACAAGGGGAAAGGGTGGGTGGGGAGAGGGGGGGAAAGAGAGGGAGAGACAGACAGAGCGAGAATGAGTGAGCGAGAGAGACAGAGAGCAGAGAGAGGAGAGAGAGAGGCAGAGAGAGAGAGAGAGAGAGAGAGACAGGGTGCCCGAGAGACAGAGTGAGAAAGAGAAAGGGCAAGTGAGCGACAGAGGGGGACAGGCAAAGTGTCAGAGCGAGGGAGAGTAAGAACGAGGGAGAGAGAGAGAGAGAGAAAGCATCAAGTGAAAGAGGAGAAATTAGTTTGATTTGGACCAGATCTTTCCACTTCCTCGTAGCCTGGAAAAAAAAAAGCAAAAATAAAAATAATGGTGCGTCGACGGTGATTGGTGAACGTGCGCTCCCCCTGCCCTCCCCCGCAGGAGTGGTTCAATCATTTCTCCGGGTCGACAAAGGGGCTGCCAAGGACCAGAGACTGGAATCTCAGACTGAAGGGACATTAGGAACAGGAGGAGGCCCATTCAGCCCCTCGAGCCAGTTACCATAGGAACAGGAGGAGGCCCATTCAGCACCTCGAACCTGTTATCATAGGAACAGGAGGAGGCCCATTCAGCCCCTCGAGCCAGTTACCATAGGAACAGGAGGAGGCCCATTCAGCCCCTCGAGCCAGTTACCATAGGAACAGGAGGAGGCCCATTCAGCCCCTCGAGCCAGTTACCATAGGAACAGGAAGAGGCTATTCAGCCCCTCGAGCCAGTTACCATAGGAACAGGAGGAGGCCCATTCAGCCCCTCGAGCCAGTTACCATAGGAACAGGAGGAGGCCCATTCAGCCCCTCGAGCCAGTTACCATAGGAACAGGAGGAGGCCCATTCAGCCCCTCGAGCCAGTTACCATAGGAACAGGAGGAGGCAAATTCAGCCCCTCGAGCCTGTTACATAGGAACAGGAAGAGGCTATTCAGCCCCTCAAGCCTGTTAGCATAGGAACAGGAGGAGGCCATTCAGCCCCTCGAGCCTGTTACATAGGAACAGGAAGAGGCTATTCAGCCCCTCAAGCCTGTTAGCATAGGAACAGGAGGAGGCCATTCAGCCCCTCGAGCCTGTTACATAGGAACAGGAAGAGGCTATTCAGCCCCTCGAGCCTGTTACATAGGAACAGGAGGAAGCTATTCAGCCCCTCAAGCCTGTTAGCATAGGAACAGGAGTAGGCCCATTCAGCCCCTCGAGCCTGTTACATAGGAACAGGAGGAAGCTATTCAGCCCCTCAAGCCTGTTAGCATAGGAACAGGAGTAGGCCCATTCAGCCCCCTCGAGCCTGTTAGCATAGGAACAGGAGTAGGCCCATTCAGCCCCCTCGAGCCTGTTACCATAGGAACAGGAGTAGGCCCATTCAGCCCCTCGAGCCTGTTACATAGGAACAGGAACAGGCCATTCAGCCCCTCAAGCCTGTTAGCATAGGAACAGGAGGAGGCCATTCAGCCCCTCGAGCCTGCTCCACCATTCAATCAGATCACGGCTCATCTGTATCTTAACTCCTTGGTTCCGTACCCCTTCATACCTTTACCTAACTAAAAGCTATCGATCTCAAGTTTTGAAATTTTGAATTGACCCCCAACCTCCACAGCCACTTGGGGGAGGAAATTCCAGATTTCCACCGCCCTGTGTGTGAAGAAGTGCTTCCTGGCATCGCCTCTGAACGGCCTAGTTCTAATTTTAAGGTTGTGCCCCCTTGTTCTGGACTCCCCCCACCCCCCAGCAGAGGAAATAGTTTCTCTCTATCTACACTACCAAACCTTTAATCGTCTTAAACACCTCGATCAGTTCACCCTTTAATCTTCTACACACAAGGCAATACAAGCCTAGTTTATGCAAATATAACTGACCCCTTTAGCCCCGGTTACATTCTGGTGAATCTGCGCTGCACTCCCTCCAAGGCCAATCTATCCTTCCTGAGGTGCGGAGCCCAGAACCGAACACAGTTACTCCAGCTGGGGTCTGACTAGAGCTCTGAACAGCTGCAGCAATAACTTCCACCCCTCTGTGTTCCAGCCCCCTCGAGATAAAGGACAACATTCCATTAACCTTTTTAATTATCGTCTGTATCTGTTCACTGGCCGCGCACCCCCACACTCACCCTTTGACCTTGGAGGTCTTCTTGCCTGATTGCCGCTGGTCCTGAGCGGGTGCGGGCTCCCGGGTCTCCATCACGTGCTGTTCGCTCTCCTGCGCTGTGGCTCCTGTGGTGGCCTTTAAAGTCTTCTTCAGGTTCAGCACCTGAGGAAGGGAAGGAAGATCAAGCTCGCCCGGGGCAGATACAGCACAGGTTAGATACAGAGTAAAGCTCCCTCTACACTGTCCCATCAAACACTCCCAGGGCAGGTACAGCACAGGTTAGATACAGAGGAAATCTCTCTCTACACTGTCCCATCAAACACTCCCAGGGCAGGTACAGCACGGGTTAGATACAGAGTAAATCTCCCTCCACACTGTCCCATCAAACACTCCCAGGGCAGGTACAGCACGGGTTAGATACAGAGTAAAGCTCCCTCTACACTGTCCCATCAAACACTCCCAGGGCAGGTACAGCACGGGTTAGATACAGAGTAAAGCTCCCTCGACACTGTCCCATCAAACACTCCCAGGGCAGGTACAGCACGGGTTAGATACAGAGTAAAGCTCCCTCTACACTGTCCCATCAAACACTCCCAGGGCAGGTACAGCACGAGTTAGATACAGAGTAAAGCTCCCTCTACACTGTCCCATCAAACACTCCCAGGGCAGGTACAGCACGGGTTAGATACAGAGTAAAGCTCCCTCTACACTGTCCCATCAAACACTCCCAGGGCAGGTACAGCACGAGTTAGATACAGAGTAAAGCTCCCTCTACACTGTCCCATCAAACACTCCCAGGGCAGGTACAGCACTGAAATGACAGTGTCTGACCCACTGTCCCACCCAGTCCCATCAGAGAGGATCCTTTCATCCCTCCCATGTCAGACAGCATTATAATACACTGGTTAGGCCTCAGCTGGAGTATTGTGCTGAATTCATGGTTAAAATTATGAAGGGTTTAGATAGAGTAAATGAAGAGAAACTGTGTCCAGTGGCAGAATGGTCTGTAACCAGAGGACACAGATTTAAGGTGAAACAGCGATTTACTTGTACTTCTTGCAATCTAGTATACTGTATTCGGTGCTCACGATGCGGTCTCCTCTACATGGGGGAGACCAAACGCAGATTGGGCGACCGCTTTGCGGAACACTTCCGTTCGGTCTGTAAGGCTGACCCCGAGCTCCCGGCCGCCTGTCACTTTAATTCTCCACTCCACTCCCGCTCCAATCTGTCGGTCCTCGGCCTCTTACACTGTTCCAATGAAGCTCAGCGTAAGCTCGAGGAACAGCACCTCAACTTTCGATTAGGCACTTTACAGCCTTCTGGACTCAACATCGAGTTCAACAATTTCAGACCAGAACCTCTGCCCCCATCTTTTTTCTCTCTCTCTCACATGGCAGCTGTCGATCATTCTGCCAGCGCCATTTACACTTCATCTAGAGCCATCTTTTGTTTCTTAACTTGTCCCATTGCCATCTCCTTTTGCCTTGCACCATCATCCCTTTTGTCCTTTAATCTCTCCTGCCTTCCATCCTATCGCAGACCTTCCCTTTGGTTCTTTCCTCCTCTCCCTCCTTTCCCTGCCCCGACACTTGCTTAAAAACCTGTTTCGTCTCCAACTTTTTCCAGTTCTGACGAAGGGTCATCGACCTGAAAGGTTACATAGAAACATAGAAGATAGGAGCAGGAGTAGGCCATTCGGCCCCTCGAGCCTGCTCCGCCATTCAATGAGATCATGGCTGATCATCCAAATTCAGTACCCTGTCCCTGCCTTCTCCCCATATCCCTTGATCCCTTTAGTCTTAAGAAATATATCCAACTCCTTCTTGAATATATTTAATGAACTGGCCTCCACCGCCTTCTGTGGTAGAGAATTCCACAGGTTCACCACTCTCTGGGTGAAGAAATTCCTCCTCATTTCTGTCCTAAAAGGCTTACCCCTTATCCTTAGACTGTGACCCCTGATTCTGGACTCCCCGGCCATCGGGAACATCCTTCCTGCATCTAGTCTGTCTAGTCCAGTTAGAATTTTATAAGTTTCAATCAGATCCCCTCTCATTCTTCTAAACTCCAGCGAGTACAATCCCAATCGACCCAATCTCTCGTCATACATCATTCCTGCCATCCCAGGTATCAGCCTGGTGAATCTTCGCTGCACTCCTTCCATGGCAAGAACATCCTTCCTCAGATAAGGCGACCAAAACTGCACACAATACTCAAGGTGCGGTCTCACCAAGGCCCTGTACAACTGCAGCAAGACATCCTTGTTCCTGTACTCAAACCCTCTCGCTACGAAGGCCAACATACCATTTGCCTTCTTAACCGCCTGCTGCACCTGCATGCTTACCTTCAGCGACTGGTGCATAAGGACACCCAGGTCTCGTTGCACTTCCCCTTCTCGAAATCTATTGCCATTCAGATAATAATCTGCCTTCCTGTTTTTGACACCAAAGTGGATAACCTCGCATTTATCCACATTATACTGCATCTGCCATGCTTCTGCCCAATCAGCCAACCTGTCCAAATCATACTGGAGTTTCTCGGCATCCTCCTCACAGCACACACGCCCACCCAGCTTTGTGTCGTCTGCAAACTTGGAGATATTACATCTAGTTCCCTCGTTCAGATCATTAATATATATTGTGAATAGCTGGGGTCCTAGGACCGATCCCTGCGGTACCCCACTAGTCACTGCCTGCCACTCGGAAAAAGACCCGTTTATTCCAGCTCTTTGCTTTCTGTCTGCCAACCAGTTCTCTATCCAAGTCAATACCTTGTCCCCAATCCCATGTGCCTTAACTTTACACGCTAATCTCTTATGCGGGACCTTAGCGAAAGCCTTCTGAAAGTCCAAATACACCACATCCACTGGTTCTCCCTTATCTATTCTACCAGTTACATCCTCAAAAAATTCCAGTAGATTAGTCAAGCACGATTTACCTTTTGTAAATCCATGTTGAATTTGTCCGATCCGGTCACTTTTTTCCAAGTGCTCTGCTATTACATCCTTTATAATGGACTCCAGCATTTTCCCCACTACCGATGTCAGGCTTACCGGTCTGTAATTCCCCGTTTTCTCTCTACCACCTTTTTTGAACAGTGGGGTAACATTAGCTACCCTCCAATCCATGGGTACTGTTCCAGAGTCTATCGAATGGTGGAAGATGACCAGCAATGAATCTACTATTTCGAGGGCCACTTCCTTAAGTACCCTAGGATGTAGATTATCAGGCCCTGGGGATTTATCAGCCCTCAATCCCATCAATTTCCCTAACACCATTTCCTTACAAATACTCTGTTAACTCGGTTTCTCTCTCCACAGATGCTCCCCTGGCCTGCCGAGTATTTCCAGCATTTTCTGTTATGACACAGATTTAAGGTGATTGGCGAAAGAATCAGAGGCGACATGAGGTAAGATTTTTTTACCCAGCGAGTTGTTGTGATCTGGAATGCGCTGCCTGAATGGGCGATGGAAGCAGATTCAACACCAACTTTCCAAAGGGGGATTGGATAAATACTTGAAGGGGAAAAAATGTGCGGGGCTATGGGGAAAGAGTGGAACTAACTGGAGAGCTATATCAAAGAGCCGGCACAGGCACGACGGGCCAAATGGCTTCCTTCTGTGCTGTATCGTTCTATGGGGTAACTGGAGGGAGGGGGAACGGCGCAAGGCCGTGGATCCATTCAAGTCCTCCAGCTTATGCCCCCATCTCCCAACTGACATAAGAATGTAAGAAATAGGAGGAGTAGGCCATAGGGCCCCTCAGGCCTGCTCCGCCATTCAATAAGATCATGGCTGAACTTCTACAGCAACGCCACTTTCCCGCCCAATCCGACTGCTGTTAAGTAAACCTGGGCTCGGGTCAGTTAGAGTTGAATTGTTTGGTCAGTGGACCGCAGGTAGAATTTTACAGCACAGAAGGAGCCCATCGTCCCCGTATCCTCCCTCTCTGAAAGAGCACCCAACCACCCCCCCACCCCCTTCAGTCCCATTCATCCCACTGCCCCTGCACACCCTCTCTCTGGGTTCAAGTCCCACTCCAAAGACTTGAGCACAAAAATCTAGGCCGACACTCCAGTGCAGTACTGAGGGAGCGCTGCAATGTCGGAGGTGCCGTCTTTTGGACGAGACGTTAAACCGAGGCCCCGTCTGCTCTCTCAGGTGGATGTACAAGATCCCGTGGCACTATTCCGAAGAGGAGCAGGGGAGTTATCCCCGGTGTCCTGGCCAATATTTATCCTTCAACTACCATCACTGAAAAACAGATCATCTGGTCATTATCACATTGCGGTTTGTGGGAGCTTGCTGTGCGCAAACTGGCTGCCGCGTTTCCTACATTACAACAGTAACTACGTTTCAAAAGTACTTCATTGGCTGTAAAGCGCTTTGGGACGGGCGGTGGTTGTGAAAGGCGATATATAAATGCTATTTGGCCCCTCGCGCCTGCTCAGTCATTCAATAAGATCATGGCTGATCTTTGACCTCAACTCCACTTTCCTGCCCGATCCCCATGTCCTTCAATTCCCTTAGAGTCCAAAAATCTATCAATCTCAGTCTTTAATATCAGAAAATGCTGGAAAAACTCAGCAGGTCAGGCAACATCCGTGGAGAGAAATTTGAGTTGACGTTTCGGGTCGAAACCCTTCTTCAAAACTGGAAAGAAAAGTGATGCGCTATTAATTACTCATAAAAGACGGGGAGTTAGGAGAGTAACTAAAAGGCTTTTATTAACAAAGAACAGAGCATGCCTCGCGTGGTTGACTGGTTTCCAAGAAGGCAGGGGGCTGCAGAGCAGTCACCTTTATACCTGGGCATGTGAGTGGAGCCAGGGGTGGAGCCAGCTGAGGCATGCATAGATACAACAGTGTGCAACAACAACAACGGTGAATAACAATAACAGTGGTTTACCACAAAAAGAAAATAGATCGAAGGCAGGGCTGCGATCGGACAAAAGAAGTGAAAGAGACAAAAGGCGTAAAAGAGACAATAAAAGGTATTAGAAGCTAGACGAGATGGTAATAGGCTGAGATTAGGTGTGAAGTGTACTGGCAGGGCAAGAGACAGCTGCCAGGTGTGAGAGAGAAACAAAAGGAAAGGGGGGGGGGGGAAGGAGTGGAAAAATTACAAGAAAAAATATGTAATAGGGGCCGAGGTTATGATCTGAAATTGTTGAACTCGATATTGAGTCCGGAAGGCTGCAGACTGCCTAATCGGAAGATGAGGTGCTGTTCCTCGAGTTTACGTTGAGCTTCCGTGGAACAATACAAGAGGCCAAGGACGGTGAGGTCCGAGTGGGAATGGAGCGGTGAATTAAAATGACAGGCGACCGGAAGCTCAGGGTCACCCTTACGGTCACCCAATCCAATGTAGAGGAGACCGCATCGTGAGCTTTTGTTTCTCTCTCACGCCTGGCAGCTATCTCTTGCCCTGCCAGTACACTTCACACCTAATCTCAGCCTATTACCATCTCGTCTGGCTTCTAATACCTTTCATTGTCTCTTTCACTTCTTTTACTTCTTTTGTCCGATCGCAGCCCTGCCTTCGATCTATTTTCTTTTCTTTCCAGTTTTGAAGAAGGGTTTCGACCCGAAACGTCAACTCAAATTTCTCTCCACGGATGTTGCCTGACCTGCTGAGTTTTTCCAGCATTTTCTGTTGTTATTTCGGATTTCCAACATCTGCAGTATTTTGCTATCGTACCAGTCTTTAATATACTCAATGACCGAGCATCCAGAGCCCTCTGGGGTACAGAATTCCAAAAATTACAACCCTTTGAGTGAAGAAACTCTCCTCAGTTCAGTCCTAAATTGCCGACCCCTTATCCTGAGACTCTGCCCCCTAGTCCTAGATTCCCCCAGCCAAGGGAAACAACCTCTCAGCAGCTACCCTGTCAATCCCCCTCAGAATCTCATATTTCAATGAGATCACCTCTCATTCTTCTAAATCCCAGAGAAAGTAGGCCCAGTCTGCTCAATCTCTCCTCACAGGACACCCATGAGGCGGAATTCCAGGGTGGAAGCTCCCGAACACCCAGCCTCCCGCCTGGCCCAGCAACGCACCTCGTTCTCAACCTGCTGTTTGACTTTCAACTGATGCTCTTTGTACTGGTCAGCTCGCCCGATCTGATCCTCGATACCAGCAAGAACTGCCTCGCAGCCGTTACACCTGAGGGGGGGGGAAGGAAAGGTAACGGTCAGACACAGAGCGACTCCACATATAATCTACCCCCACCCACCCATCCCTCTAGACACACAAAGAGCAGGAAAGGCCCAGGCTCCATCCCCGGCCTGTGCTGAGTTAGCCTGATCTCACCCACTGTGTGACTGAGCCCCTGATAGACACAGAGCAGGAAAGGCCCAGGCTCCATCCCCGGCCTGTTCTGGGTTAGCCTGATCTCACACCCAGTGTGGGACTGAGGCCCTGATAGACACAGAGCAGGAAAGGCTGAGGCTCCATCCCCGGCCTGTGCCGAGTTAGCCTGATCTCACCCACTGTGTGACTGAGCCCCTGATAGACACAGAGCAGGAAAGGCCCAGGCTCCATCCCCGGCCTGTGCTGAGTTAGCCTGATCTCACCCGGTGTGTGACTGAGCCCCTGATAGACACAGAGCAGGAAAGGCTGAGGCTCCATCCCCGGCCTGTGCTGAGTTAGCTGATCCTAGGGTGTGGGGTGGGGAGTTTGGTGTTGGGTTTCAGTGTTGCCCTCGGGTAGAAAGGGAGGAAATTGAGTCAGGGTTCCTGATTCAGATCAGTCTCCACTGACACCTGTGGAAAATGTGTCCGCGTCGGGGGAGAAATTATAGAGAGTTGCAAGAACTATAGAGTAGTGATAATGGGGGACTTCAACTATCCTAATATAGACTGGGATAGTAATAGTGTAAAGGGCAGAGAGGGGGAAGAATTTCTGAAGTGAGTTCAAGAGAACTTTCTTCATTGGTGCATTTCCGGCCCAAAGAGGAAGGAGGCGTTGCTGGATCTGGTTCAGAGGAATGAGGTAGGTGAAGTAGAGCAAGTGTCAGTAAGGGAACAGTGATCATAGTATCATAAGGTTTAGGTTAGCTATGGAAAAGGACAGGGAGCAATCTAGAGTAAAAATACTTAATTGGAGGAAGGCAAATTTCAGTGAGATGAGAACGGATCTGGCCCGGGTAAATTGGAATCAAAGATTGGCAGGCAAAACTGTCATCGAACAATGGGCCGCCTTTAAAGAGGAAATAGTTCGGGTACATTCGGGGTACATTCCAACTAGGGGGAAAGGTAGGGCAACTAAAGTCAGGGCTCCCTGGATGACGAAAGAGATAGAGAGTAAGATGAAGCAGAAAAAGGGGGCGTATGACATATGTCAGGTTGAGAATACATCGGAGAATCAGGCTGAATATAGAAAGTTCAGAGGGGAAGTGAAAAAGAACATAAGAGGGGCAAAGAGAGGATGTGAGAATAGAATAGCAGCTAACATAAAAGGAAATCCAAAAGTCTTCTATAGGCATATAAATAGTAAACAGGTAGTAAGAGAAGGGGTGGGGCTGATTCGGGACCAAAATGGAGACCTGCGCATGGAGGCAGAGGGTATGGCTGAGGTACTGAACGAGGACTTTGCATCTGTCTTCACCAAGGAAGAGGATGCTGCCAAAGTCATAGTGAAGGAGGAGGTAGAGGAGATACTGGATGGGATAAGAATTGACAGAGGAGATACTAGAAAGGCTGGCTGTACTTAAAGTAGATAAGTCACTAGGACCGGAAGGGATGCATCCTAGGATGCTGAGGGAAGTGAAGGAAGAAATCGCGGAGGTACTGGCCATAATCTTCCAATCCTCCTTAGATACAGGGGTGGTGCCAGAGGACTGGAGAATTGCAAATATTACACATTTGTTCAAAAAAAGGGTGTAAAGATAAACCCAGCAACTACAGGCCAGTCAGTTTAACCTCGGCAGTGGGGAAGCTTTTAGAAACAATAATCAGGGACAAAGTTAACAGACACTTGGACAAGTGTGGATTAATTAAGGAAAGCCAGCACGGATTTGTTAAAGGCAAATCGTGTTTAACCAACTTGATCGAGTTTTTTGATGAGGTAACAGAGAGGGTCGATGAGGGCAGTGGGGTTGACGTGGTGTACATGGACTTTCAAAAGCCGTTCGACAAAGTGCCACATAATAGGCTTGTCAGCAAAGTTGAAGCCCATGAAATAAAAGGGACAGTGGCAGCACGGATACGGAATTGGCTCAGTGACAGGAAACAGAGTGTGGTGGTGAACGGTTGTTTTTCAGACTGGAGGAAGTGGTGTTCCCCAGGGGACGGTACGAGGGTCACTGCTTTTCTTGATATATATTAATGACTTGGACTTGGGTGTACAGGGCACAATTTCAAAATCTGCAGATGACACAAAACTTGGAAATATAGTGAACAGTGAGGAGGAGAGTGACAGACTTCAAGAGGACAGACAGGCTGGTGGAATGGGCGGACACGTGGCTGATTAAATTTAACGCAGAACAGTGCGAAGTGATACATTTTGGTAGAAAGAATGAGCAGAGGCAATATAAACTAAACAGTACAATTCTAAAGTGGGTGCCTGAACGGAGAGACCTGGGGGTAAATGTGCACAAATCGTAGGTGGCAGGGCAGGTTTAGAAAGTGCTTTAAAAAGCATACGAGAGACTTCATGAATAGAGGCAGTGTACAAAAGCAAGGAAGTTATAATGAACCTTTATCAAACACTGGTTCGGCCTCAACTGGAGTATTGTGTCCAATTCTGGGCACCGCACTTTAGGAAGGATGTGAAGGCCTCAGAGAGGGTGCAGAAAAGATTTATGAGAATGATTCTGGGGATGAGGGACTTCAGTTACGTGGATAGACTGGAGAAGCTGGGGCTGTTCTCCTTAGAGCAGAGAAGGTTGAGAGGAGATTTGATCGAGGTGTTCAAAATCAGGAGGGGTCTGGGCAGAGTAGATAGAGAGAAACTGTACCCATTGGCGGAAGGGTCGAGAACTAGAGGACACAGATTTAAGGTGATTGGCAGAAGAACCAAAGGCGACGCGAGAAAAAACTTTTCTATGCAGCGAGTGGTTAGGATCTGGAATGCACTTCCTGAGAGGGTGGTGGAGGCAGATTCAATCGCGGCTTTCAAGAGGGAATTGGATAAGTACCTGAAGGAAAATAATTGCATGGCTACGGGGAAAGGGCGGGGGAGCGTGACTGGCTGAAGTGCTCTTGCAGAGAGCCGGCACAGGCTCGACAGGCCGAATGGCTTCCTTCTGTGCTGTAACCATTCTATTATTCTATGAGGGGTGGGTGGTCAGGTGAGGTACAGGGCTGAGCTGTGACGCTCCCTCCCGCGGTCGAATATCCTGCTGACGCCCACTGCTAGCCTGCCTCCTTTTCGGCATTGGGTGTGAACTGCTCCATGTCCCTGGAATCTCCATTCTGTCTGCGTTAGTGCTGGGATTCAGGCCCCGCCTGTCTGTGGGGTGTCAGAGCTGGGATTCAGTGTCCCTGGGGCCTATGTTCAGGCCCTGCCTGTCTGTGGGGTGTCAGAGCTGGGATTCAGTGTCCCTGGGGCCTGTGTTCAGGCCCTGCCTGTCTGTGGGGTGTCAGAGCTGGGATTCAGTGTCCCTGGGGCCTGTGTTCAGGCCCTGCCTGTCTGTGGGGTGTCAGAGCTGGGATTCAGTGTCCCTGGGGCCTGTGTTCAGGCCCTGCCTGTCTGTGGGGTGTCAGAGCTGGGATTCAGTGTCCCTGGGGCCTTGTGTTCAGGCCCTGCCTGTCTGTGGGGTGTCAGAGCTGGAGTTCAGTGTCCCTGGGGCCTGTGTTCAGGCCCTGCCTGTCTGTGGGGTGTCAGAGCTGGGGTTCAGTGTCCCTGGGGCCTGTGTTCAGGCCCTGCCTGTCTGTGGGGTGTCAGAGCTGGGATTCAGTGTCTCTGGGGCCTGTGTTCAGGCCCTGCCTGTCTGTGGGGTGTCAGAGCTGGGATTCAGTGTCCCTGGGGCCTGTGTTCAGGTCCTGCCTGTCTGTGGGGTGTCAGAGCTGGGGTTCAGTGTCCCTGGGGCCCTGCCTGCCTAGAGGGTTTGTGACGTACCATTCCTGCAGTGTCCTGGCCATGGAGCTAATGTCCTGGGGCCTGATGTCCCTCCCGATGCTGTAGTCCACCTCCAAGAGCTGGTTGCGCTGGTCGAGCTTCCCCTGTACGATGTCAGCGTAGATTGCCTCAATAATGAGATCCTCCAGCTCACGCAGATTCTTCATCTCCAGCTCATGGAGCAGCACAGAGTAGGGAATACACTGAGGAGAGAAAAGAGAGGGCGAGAGGAGGGAAAAGAGAGGGCGAGAGGGGGGTCAGAGGGCGAGAGGGGGGTCAGAGGGCGAGAGGGGGGTCAGAGGGCGAGAGGGGGGTCAGAGGGCGAGAGGGGGGTCAGAGGGCGAGAGGGGGGTCAGAGGGCGAGAGGGGGGTCAGAGGGCGAGAGGGGGGTCAGAGGGCGAGAGGGGGGTCAGAGGGCGAGAGGGGGGTCAGAGGGCGAGAGGGGGGTCAGAGGGCGAGAGGGGGGTCAGAGGGCGAGGGGGGGTCAGAGGGCGAGGGGGGGTCAGAGGGCGAGGGGGGGGTCAGAGGGCGAGAGGGGGGTCAGAGGGCGAGAGGGGGGTCAGAGGGCGAGAGGGGGGTCAGAGGGCGAGAGGGGGGTCAGAGGGCGAGAGGGGGGTCAGAGGGCGAGAGGGGGGTCAGAGGGCGAGAGGGGGGTCAGAGGGCGAGAGGGGGGTCAGAGGGCGAGAGGGGGGTCAGAGGGCGAGAGGGGGGTCAGAGGGCGAGAGGGGGGTCAGAGGGCGAGAGGGGGGTCAGAGGGCGAGAGGGGGGTCAGAGGGCGAGAGGGGGGTCAGAGGGCGAGAGGGGGGTCAGAGGGCGAGAGGGGGGTCAGAGGGCGAGAGGGGGGTCAGAGGGCGAGAGGGGGGTCAGAGGGCGAGAGGGGGGTCAGAGGGCGAGGGGGGGGTCAGAGGGCGAGGGGGGGTCAGAGGGCGAGGGGGGGTCAGAGGGCGAGGGGGGGTCAGAGGGCGAGAGGGGGGTCAGAGGGCGAGAGGGGGGTCAGAGGGCGAGAGGGGGGTCAGAGGGCGAGAGGGGGGTCAGAGGGCGAGAGGGGGGTCAGAGGGCGAGAGGGGGGTCAGAGGGCGAGAGGGGGGTCAGAGGGCGAGAGGGGGGTCAGAGGGCGAGAGGGGGGTCAGAGGGCGAGAGGGGGGTCAGAGGGCGAGAGGGGGGTCAGAGGGCGAGAGGGGGGTCAGAGGGCGAGAGGGGGGTCAGAGGGCGAGAGGGGGGTCAGAGGGCGAGAGGGGGGTCAGAGGGCGAGAGGGGGGTCAGAGGGCGAGAGGGGGGTCAGAGGGCGAGAGGGGGGTCAGAGGGCGAGAGGGGGGTCAGAGGGCGAGAGGGGGGTCAGAGGGCGAGAGGGGGGTCAGAGGGCGAGAGGGGGGTCAGAGGGCGAGAGGGGGGTCAGAGGGCGAGAGGGGGGTCAGAGGGCGAGAGGGGGGTCAGAGGGCGAGAGGGGGGTCAGAGGGCGAGAGGGGGTCAGAGGCGAGAGGGGGGTCAGAGGGCGAGAGGGGGGTCAGAGGGCGAGAGGGGGGTCAGAGGGCGAGAGGGGGGTCAGAGGGCGAGAGGGGGGTCAGAGGGCGAGAGGGGGGGTCAGAGGGCGAGAGGGGGGAGAGAGAGAGAGAGGGGGGGTGAGAGAGAGAGAGGGGGTGAGAGAGAGAGAGGGTGTGAGAGAGAGAGGGGGGAGAGAGAGAGAGAGGGGGGGAGAGAGAGGGGGTGCGAGAGAGAGAGAGAGGGTGTGAGAGAGAGAGGGGGGAGAGAGAGAGAGGGGGTGCGAGAGAGAGAGAGAGAGGGTGTGAGAGAGAGAGAGAGAGAGAGAGGGGGTGAGAGAAAGAGCGAGGGGGTGAGATATCTTAAAAGGACAGAAACAACCAACACAGAAACACAACCCAGTAAGCTGTACAACATTAAAAAATCCTACAGATGGGCCAAAAACAGCACGGAAAAATACCAGAAAGCAATTAGCAATCAATCAACTCAAGCTCTCTTGGACACCTTTCTGGAAAATACATACACACACAATAAAGGCGGCGTAAACCGGGCAGTGAATAACCTAAATAATATTTTTGATAATTTGGCATCAATGTCAAACTTGAAAGTTCGCAAGAACAAACCCAAAACAAAAAACTACAAAAATGGTTTGACTCCGATTGCCAGAACATGAGGAAAAAACTCAGAAAAATATCAAACCAAAAACACAGACAACCAGAAAACGAGGAATTACGCCTTACTTATTGTCAGGCACTAACACAATACAAAAACACACTCAGAACCAAGAAAGAGCAGTATATTAAGAATACACTCATCTCCATTGAGGAATCCATTGATTCCAATTGTTTCTGGGACAACTGGAATACATTACACAAAAAACAACATGACGAATTGGCCATTCAAAACGGAGACACATGGGAAAACCATTTTGAAAAATTATACCAGAAAAACACACTAAGCCCAGAGCAATACCAAATATGCGAAAAACTGGAAAAGCTCGAATTGGCCATAAAAGATAACCAAAACCCGCTAGACTCCATAATAACTGAAAAAGAGCTATTTGAAAAACTCAAGAACCTGCGACCAGGAAAAGCTTGCGGTGCAGACGGCATCCTAAGCGAGATGATTAAACACACGGACGCTAAAATGAAATTGGCTATCCTGAAACTCTTCAACTTGGTTCTGAGTGTCGGTTACTTCCCTGATATCTGGAACAAAGGACTCATAACGCCCATATACAAAAGTGGAGACAAAGTTGACCCAAATAACTATCGAGGCATCTGTGTAAACAGTAACCTGGGGAAGGTTTTCTGTAGTATCATAAACAAAAGACTTATAAACTTCCTTGAGGAGCACAATGTCTTGAGTAAAAGCCAAATTGGATTCCTACCAAACTATAGAACATCAGATCATATCTTCACCCTGCAGACCCTAATTGACAAACATGTTCATCAAAACAAAAGCAAAATTTTTGCCTGCTTTATAGATTTCCAGAAGGCTTTCGATTCCATCTGGCACGACGGTCTATTCTTGAAACTTATTGAAAGTGGTGTAGGGGGAAAAACATATGATGTAATTAAATCAATGTATACAAACAATAAATGTGCAGTTAAAATTGGAGACACACAAACAAAATACTTCCCACAGGGGCGTGGTGTGACGCAGGGCTCGCCATCTCACCGACACTCTTTAATATTTACATAAATGAATTGGCAAAACTACTTGAACAATCTACAGCACCCGGCCTCACCCTATATGAATCCAAGGTTAAATTCCTCCTCTATGCAATGACCTGGTTCTGCTGTCACCAACTAAGGAGGGTCTACAGCAGAACCTGGATCTGCTAGAGTCGTTCTGTCAGACCTGGGCCCTGACAATAAACCCCCAAAAAACCAAGTCCTTGTGTTCCAGCAAAGATCCAGACATCAGGGACCCAGAATAAATTTCACACAAGGAACAACTAAAATTGAACAAACCACGAACTACACATACTTGGGCTTAAAAATCAGTTCTACGGGAAATTTTCATCTGGCTGTGAATGAACTGAAAGAGAAAGCAAGAAGGGCTTTCTATGCCATTAAAAAATCAATCCAAATAGAAATTCCAATTAGCATTTGGCTCAAAATTTTTAAATCAGTAATTGAACCAATTGCACTCTAACACAACAAGAATTCGCAAAATGGGACAAACACCCCATTGAGATCCCACATGCAGAATTCTGTAAAAGTATCCTCCGGACCCAAGGAAAACCGTAAACAATGCATGCAGGGCAGAACTAGGCCAATATCCATTAATAATTACTATCCAAAAAAGAGCACCAAATTTTGGAAGCACCTAAAAATGAGCAACCCCCACTGCTATCATTACGAAGCCCTGAAATGCCAAGAGAGGACCATAAAGAAGAATACCCTCAGTCAACTAGTCCTGGGACTCAGTGAAGTAACTACTAACACTACTAACAATAACCAGCCCCAGGACAGTGACATTGTAGCACAGGGAACTCGACCCAACACAATTGTCACTAAGCAAAAGGAAAAATATCTGTCATATTGGGCAGAAACAACAAAAACCCAAAGCAAACTCAATTGCTACTTGGCCCTAAACAGACAATACAACATGGCTGAATACCTGACCATGGTAAAGGATAGCAAACTGAGAAAAACCTTGACAATGTACAGACTTAGTGAACATAGCCTGGCCATCGAAAAATGCAGACACAGGCAGACCCGGCTGCCAAGAGAGGACAGGATATGCTCTCACTGCAGTCAGGGAACGGTGGAGACAGAGATGCACTTCCTCACAGCTTGTGGAAAATATCAGGGCATCAGGGAGAATTTCTACCCAAAATTCACAAAAATATGCCCTGAATTCAGAAATTTGAATGACGACCAAAAACTCCCATACCTACTAGGGGAACAGAGAAATTGTGTAACCTTAGCGGCACACTATGTTACAGCTTGCCATAAACAGAGGGACAACCATTAAATCTAAAAAAGAGTATATACAAATTATATGAATATATATTTATACACTCAGGGATATATCTCTTTATACACTGTATGGATAGATCTGCGTTTATGTGTTCAACCATAAATGTTTATCGATGCTTTGGCAACATAAGATGTACCTTATCATGCCAATAAAGCGATTTGAATTGAATTGAATTGAGAGGGGGGGCGAGAGAGGGGCGGGGGCGAGGGAAGAGGGGGCGGGGGGAGAGGGGGCGGGGGGGAGAGGGGGGCGGGGGAGAGGGGGGCGGGGGAGAGGGGGCGAGGGAGAGGGGGCGAGGGAGAGGGGGCGAGAGAGGGGGCGCGAGAGAGAGGGCGCGAGAGAGGGGGCGCGAGAGAGGGGGCGCGAGAGAGGGGGCGCGAGAGAGGGGGCGAGAGAGAGGGGGCGAGAGAGAGGGGGCGAGAGAGAGGGGGGCGAGAGAGAGGGGGCGAGAGAGAGGGGGCGAGAGAGAGGGGGCGAGAGAGAGGGGGCGAGAGAGAGGGGGCGAGAGAGAGGGGGCGAGAGAGAGGGGGGCGAGAGAGAGGGGGGCGAGAGAGAGGGAGGGTCAGAGAGAAACTTTGACAATGTACAGACTTAGTGAACATAGCCTGGTGATCGAAAAAGGTAGACACAGGCAGACCCGGCTACCAAGAGAGGACAGGATATGCTCTCACTGCAGCCAGGGAGTGGTGGAGACAGAGATGCACTTCCTCACAGCTTGTAGAAAATATCAGGGCATAAGGGAGAATTTCTACCCAAAATTCACAAAAATATGCCCGGATTTCAGAAATTTGAATGACGACCAAAAACTCCCAAACTACTAGGGGAAGAGAGAAATTGTGTAACCTTAGCGGCACACTATGTTACAGCTTGCCATAAACAGAGGGACAACCACTAAATATAAGAGGAGTATATATAAATTATATGAAAGTATATATTTATACACTCAGGGATATATCTGTTTATACACTGTATCGATAGATCTGTATTTTTGTGAACAAACATGAATGTTTTCTGATGCTTTGGCAACATAAGATGTAACTTGTCATGCCAATAAAGCGATTTGAATTGAATTGAATTGAGAGAGAGGGGGATCAGGGGTCAGTCCCATGATATCAGACTCTCCCAAAGTTACACACTGACCCCTCCCCCACACTGATCACACCAAGCCCCATGACCCTCGCCGACAGCGATCAGACACCCACCTTCACCTTGGCTGCCATGGTAACAATCGATAAATGTCGCAGTTTGTTCTTCTGCGCTGTGGTCAGTTGCTGGCAAATTCGATGCGTTCGCTGGAGAGGGAAGATAAAGTTATTTCAAGGGGTGACACTCCCAACAGTATACCCCACTTTATACCCAGTATCAGCATCGTGCGCTCCCGGGCAGTTACCCAGTGAGAGTCAGTGTCTGTGGGACCCGTACCCCCGTGAGAATCAGTGTCTGTGGGACCCGTACCCCAGTGAGAGTCAGTATCTGTGGGACCCGTACCCCAGTGAGAGTCAGTGTCTGTGGGACCCGTACCCAAGTGACAGTCAGTGTCTGTGGGACCCGTACCCCAGTGAGAGTCATTGTCTGTGTGACCCGTACCCCACTGAGAGTCAGTGTCTGTGGGACCGTACCCAAGTGAGAGTCAGTGTCTGTGGGACCCGTACCCCAGTGAGAGTCATTGTCTGTGTGACCCGTACCCCACTGAGAGTCGGTGTCTGTGGGACCCGTACCCCAGTGAGAGTCGGTGTCTGTGGGACCCGTACCCCAGTGAGAGTCGGTGTATGTGGGACCCGTACCCCAGTGAGAGTCGGTGTCTGTGGGACCCGTACCCCAGTGAGAGTCAGTATCTGTGGACCCGTACCCCAGTGAGAGTCAGTGTCTGTGGGACCCGTACCCCAGTGAGAGTCAGTGTCTGTGGGACCCGTACCCCAGTGAGAGTCAGTGTCTGTGGGACCCGTACCCCAGTGAGAGTCAGTGTCTGTGGGACCCGTACCCCAGTGAGAGTCAGTGTCTGTGGGACCCGTACCCCAGTGAGAGTCAGTGTCTGTGGGACCCGTACCCCAGTGAGAGTCAGTGTCTGTGGAACCCGTAACCCCGTGAGAGTCGGTGTCTGTGGGACCCCGTACCCCAGTGAGTCAGTGTCTGTGGGACCCGTACCCCAGTGAGAGTCAGTTTCTGCGAGACCCGTACCCCAGTGAGAGTCAGTGTCTGTGGGACCCGCACCCCAGTGAGAGTCAGTGTCTGTGGAACCCATACCCCAGTGAGAGTCAGTGTCTGTGGAACCCGCACCCCAGTGAGAGTCAGTGTCTGTGGAACCCGCACCCCAGTGAGAGTCCGTGTCTGTGGGACCCGTACCCCAGTGAGAGTCAGTGTCTGTGGAACCCGTACCCCAGTGAGAGTCAGTGTCTGTGGGACCCGTACCCCAGTGAGAGTCAGTGTCTGTGGGACCCGTACCCCAGTGAGAGTCCGTGTCTGTGGGACCCGTACCCCAGTGAGAGTCAGTGTCTGTGGGACCCGTACCCCAGTGAGAGTCAGTGTCTGTGGGACCCGTACCCCAGTGAGAGTCAGTGATGTGGGACCCGTACCCCAGTGAGAGTCAGTGTCTGTGGGACCCGTACCCCAGTGAGAGTCAGTGTCTGTGGGACCCGTACCCCAGTGAGAGTCAGTGTCTGTGGGACCCGTACCCCAGTGTGAGTCAGTGTCTGTGGGACCCGTACCCCAGTGAGAGTCAG
>NW_028225181.1:20470192-20491795 GCF_052327205.1 Somniosus microcephalus | reverse complement strand
CACATTTACCCCCAGGTCTCTCTGTTCATGCACTCACTTTAGAATTGTACCCTTTAGTTTATATTACCTCTCTTCATTCTTTCTACCAAAATGTATCACTTCGCATATTCTGCGTTTCATCAGCCACGTGTCCGCCCATTCCACCAGCCTGTCTGTCCTCTTGAAGTCTGTCACTCTCCTCCTCACTGTTCACTAGACTTCCAAGTTTTGTGTCATCTGCAGATTTTGAAATTGCGCCCTGTACACCCAAGTCCAAGTCATTAATATATATCAAGAAAACCAGTGGTCTGAGTACCGACCCCTGGTGAACACCACTGTTTACCTTCCTCCAGTCCAAAAAACAACCGTTCACCACTACTCTCTGTTTCCTGTCACTTAGCCAATTCCGTATCCGTGCTGCCACTGTCCCTTTTATTCCATGGGCTTCAACTTTGCTGGCAAGCCTATTGTGTGGCACTTTATCAAATGGCTTTTGGAAGTCCATGTACACTACGTCAACCCCACTGCCCTCATCGACCCTCTCTGTTACCACATCAAAAAACTCGATCAACTTGGTTAAACACGATTTGCCTTTAACAAATCCGTGCTGGCTTTCCTTAATTAATCCACACTTGTTCAAGTAACTTAATTTTGTCCCGGATTATCATTTCTAAAAGCTTCCCCACTACCGAGGTTAAACTGACTGGCCTTAGTTGCTGGGTTTATCTTTACACCCGTTTTTGAACAACGGTGTGACATTTGCAATTCTCCAGTCCTCTGGCACCAGCCTTTACTTCCGTCAGCATCCTAGGATGCATCCCATCCGGTCCTGGTGACTTCTCTATTTTAAGTACAGCCAGCCTTTCTAGTACCTCATCAAATTTTTATCCCATCCAGTATCTCAACTACCTCCACTTTCACTGTGACTTTGGCAGCATCCTCTTCCTTGGTGAAGACAGATGCAAAGTACTCATTTAGTACCTCAGCCATGCCCTCTGCCTCCATGCGTAGGTCTCCTTTTTGGTCCCTAATCGGCCCCACCCCTCCTCTTACTACTCGTTTACTGTTTATATGCCTATAGAAGACTTTCATGTTAGCTGTCAATCTCTTCTCATACTCTCTTTGCCCCTCTTATTTACTTTTTCACTTCCCCTCTGAACTTTCTATATTCTGCCTGGTTCTCACTTGTACACTCATCCTGACATCTGTCATACGCCCCCCTTTTCTGCTTCATCTTACTCTCTCTCTCTTTCGTCATCCAGGGAGCTCTGGCTTTAGTTGCCCTACCTTTCCCCTTCGTGGGAATGTACCTCGACTGTACCCGAACCATCTCCTCTTTAAAGGCAGCCCATTCTTCGATGACAGTTTTGCCTGCCAATCTTTGGTTCCAATTTACCCGGGCCAGATCCATTCTCAACCCACTGAAATTGGCCTTCCTCCAATTAAGTATTTTGACTCTAGATTGCTCCCTGTCCTTTTCCATAGCTAATCTAAACCTTATGATATTATGATCACTCTTCCCTAAACGTTCCCCTACTGACACTTGCGCCACCTCATTCCCCAGAACCAGATCCAGCAACGCCTCATTCCTCATTGGGCCGGAAACATACTGATCAAGAAAGTTCTCCTGCACACACTTCAGAAATTCTTCCCCCTCTCTGCCCTTTACACTATTACTATCCCAGTCTATATTAGGATAGTTCCCCATTGTCACTACTCTATGGTTCTTGCACGTATAGAATAGTGATAATGGAGGACTTCAACTATGAACCCCAGTGATGTGTTTGTTTTTGTATGGCCTTATTAACCTTTAGGCCTAGAAATTCAGCGGCCTGCGCCACCAGTTTGCGCCCAAAGAGGGCTTTTGCGCCACTGTGCAAACCTACCGCGATATTTAGCGGGGCGCTAATGGCGGCGTTAGCCAGTAGCGCTGCGCCACCACCGATGACGTCATCGGTGTGCGCAGCGCCCCGCTGGCCATGTTTGGTCGCTGCCGCCTCCCCCGCGCCGGCCGCAAAC
Source organism: Somniosus microcephalus (assembly GCF_052327205.1). Classification (NCBI taxonomy): domain Eukaryota; kingdom Metazoa; phylum Chordata; class Chondrichthyes; order Squaliformes; family Somniosidae; genus Somniosus; species Somniosus microcephalus. The sequence continues at coordinate 20,489,797 of NW_028225181.1, read as the reverse complement.
AGCGACCGGTACACGGGGGCCTACCTGTGCCGGTAGTGGGGCGAGTTAAGGTGGAGGTGCCTCACCTGTAGGCCGCTTTTTCGGCGGCCGCCTGCCCGCACCTCCGTCCCCGGCCTCCTACATACACCACCCCCCCCGTGGCATTGCCAGCTGTTTCCAGAGAGCCCGGCACTTCTCCTTGGTGCCGGGCTCATTTGCCGGCACTCGCGAGCGGGGATCGCGCTGTTGCAGGCACCTCCCCCTTAAGAGTGAGAGGAAGGCCTGCAGTACCGCAGGCTGCCATGCCGCAGCGGGTGGCGCTGCGGCACTTTGCGCGCCGAGATTCAGTTTCAGCGCCCCAGAGAAGGTGACGAGGTTGATTCCGGAGATGAGGGGGCTGTCTTATGAAGAAAGGTTGGGCCTATACTCATTGGAGTTTAGGGATCTTATTTGAAACATATAAAATTCTGAAGGGGCTCGACAGGGTAGATGCAGAGAGGATGTTTCCCCTCGTGGGGGAATCTAGAACTACGGGGGCATCATTTCAGAATAAGGGGGCACCCTTTTAAATTGGAAATGAGGAGGAATTTCTTCTCTCAGAGGGTCGGGAATCTTTGGAATTCTCTTCCCCAGAGAGCTGTGGAGGCGGAGTCATTGAATATATTTAAGGTGGAGATACAGATAAGGAAGTCGAGGGTTACGGGGAGCGGGCAGGGAAGTGGAGTCGAGGCCAAGCTCAGATCAGCCATGATCATCTTGAATGGCGGAGCAGGCTCGAGGGGCCGACTGACCTACTCCTGCTCCTACGTCTTATTTTCTTGTAATTGGAGGAGCGCAGAGATGGGGAAGGGGGCGAGGGTTGAAGAGATTTGAAAACAAGGACGAGAATTTTAAATGTCCCAGTCAACAAAAATCTCAACAAAGGCACCACCTCACCTGTAGGCCTCAGACAACCTGTACACCAACGACCTCAATTTAGGCCCCGATTGTCTGTGGGGTGTCAGAGCTGGGATTCAGTGTCCCTGGGGCCTGTGTCCAGGCCCTGCCTGTCTGTGGGGTGTCAGAGCTGGGATTCAGTGTCCCTGGGGCCTGTGTTCAGGCCCTGCCTGTCTGTGGGGTGTCAGAGCTGAGATTCAGTGTCCCTGGGGCCTGTGTTCAGGCCCTGCCTGTCTGTGGGGTGTCAGAGCTGGGATTCAGTGTCCCTGGGGCCTGTGTTCAGGCCCTGTCTGTCTGTGGGGTGTCAGAGCTGGGATTCAGTGTCCCTGGGGCCTGTGTTCAGGCCCTGCCTGTCTGTGGGGTGTCAGAGCTGGGATTCAGTGTCCCTGGGGCCTGTGTTCAGGCCCTGCCTGTCTGTGGGGTGTCAGAGCTGGGATTCAGTGTCCCTGGGGCCTGTGTTCAGGCCCTGCCTGTCTGTGGGGTGTCAGAGCTGGGATTCAGTGTCTCTGGGGCCTGTGTTCTGTCCCTGCCTGTCTGTGGGGTGTCAGAGCTGGGATTCAGTGTCCCTGGGGCCTGTGTTCAGGCCCTGCCTGTCTGTGGGGTGTCAGAACTGGGATTCAGTGTCCCTGGGGCCTGTGTACAGGCCCTGCCTGTCTGTGGGGTGTCATAGCTGGGATTCAGGGTCCCTCGGGCCTGTGTTCAGGCCCTGTCTGTCTGTGGGGTGTCAGAGTTGGAGTTCAGTGTCCCTGGGGCCTGTGTTCAGGCCCTGCCTGTCTGTGGGGTGTCAGAACTGGGATTCAGTGTCCCTGGGGCCTGTGTTCAGGCCCTGCCTGTCTGTGGGGTGTTAGACCTGGGATTCAGGGTCCCTCGGTCCTGTGTTCAGGCCCTGCCTGTCTGTGGGGTGTCAGAGCTGGAGTTCAGTGTCCTTGGGGCCTGTGTTCAGGCCCTGCCTGTCTGTGGGGTGTCAGAGCTGGGATTCAGTGTCCCTGGGGCCTGTGTTCACGCCCTGCCTGTCTGTGGGGTGTCAGAGCTGGGATTCAGTGTCCCTGGGGCCTGTGTTCAGGCCCTGCCTGTCTGTGGGGTGTCAGAGCTGGGATTCAGTGTCCCTGGGGCCTGTGTTCAGGCCCTGCCTGTCTGTGGGGTGTCAGAGCTGGGATTCAGTGTCTCTGGGGCCTGTGTTCAGGCCCTGCCTGTCTGTGGGGTGTCAGAGCTGGGATTCAGGGTCCCTCGGTCCTGTGTTCAGGCCCTGCCTGTCTGTGGGGTGTCAGAGCTGGGATTCAGTGTCCCTGGGGCCTGTGTTCACGCCCTGCCTGTCTGTGGGGTGTCAGAGCTGGGATTCAGTGTCCCTGGGGCCTGTGTTCAGGCCCTGCCTGTCTGTGGGGTGTCAGAGCTGGGATTCAGTGTCCCTGGGGCCTGTGTTCAGGCCCTGCCTGTCTGTGGGGTGTCAGAGCTGGGATTCAGTGTCCCTGGGGCCTTGTATTTAGGCCCTGCCTGTCTGTGGGATGTTAGGCCTGGGATTCAGTGTCCCTGGGGCCTTGTATTTAGGCCCTGCCTATCTGTGGGGTGTCAGAGCTGGAGTTCAGTGTCCCTGGCGCCTGTGCTCAGGCCTTGTCTGTCTGTGGAATGGTATAGCTGGGATTCAGAGAATATGGGGCCTACATTCAGGCCATCTTTCCATCCCTATGACCTCCACTCCACTCCTACATCCCCGCCATCCTCCCCATGAGCTTGGCCTGGACCCAAGCCCCATTTAGACAGCACCCCGCCGCCACCAACTGCCATGTTACTGGGCCTTGCTCCCCTCCTCTCCCCCGAAAGCCGCGTTACCAAGGATACGTCACGATGCCCATCAGCAGCCAGAAGTCGTGCCGCCGGTGCCAGATCTCGAACGTTTTGCCAGTCACTGTAGCTGCTCGCTCCTCGTTCTGCCAGAGGGAGTGAAGTTCTGTCGAGAGAGAGAGAGAGAGAGAGAGAGAGAGAGAGAGAGAGAGAGAGAGACGTCAGAAGGGGTCCCGATGGAGCCGGCCAGCCTCTGGGACAGGCCTCGGCCCGAACCCAACACAGGCCTCAGGCGCCGGGCCGAGGCGCCTCCCCTTCTAGCTTCAGAAGGATCGTCGAACCACTTACCCGTGAAGCCTCCGTCGGCGATGTTGAACATGAAGCGCTGCTTTTCCGCCTTCTCCGGTTTCTTGGGGGGGCAGTCGGAGGAGGGCTCCTTGACCACAGCGGCGTCCCCATTCTGGAGCTTGGGCTCGGCCTCCTCCTCCTTTTTCTCCTCCTGCTTCATCTCTGCGACGCAACAACGGAGAAAAGGGTGAGATCTGGGCCCCTCCCTCCGGGGTAGCACCCCGCCGCAAAGGTCCCACACCCCCCTCCACCCCACCACAAATCCAGTCAGCGGGATCTCCCACCCCGTGACCCCAGTTGACCTTGGCTGCCCCAGTCGCCACACTATAGGAAGGATGTGATTGCATTGGAGAGGGTGCAGAGGAGATTCACCAGGATGTTACCTGGGCTGGAGCGCTTCAGCTATGAAGAGAGACTGGACAGGCTGGGGTTGTTTTCCTTAGAGCAGAGAAGGTTGAGGGGGGACCTGACTGAGGTGTACAAAATTATATGGGGCACAAAATTATATGGGGCGTAGATAGAAAGGAACTTTTCCCCTTAGTAGAAGGATCAATAACCAGGGGGCATAGTTTCAAGGTAAGGGGCAGGAGGTTTAGAGGGGATTTGAGGAAAAACCTTTTCACCCAGAGGGTGGTTGGAATCTGGAACTCACTGCCTGAAAGGGTGGTAGAGGCAGGAACCCTCACAACATTCAAGAAGTATTTGGATGAGCACTTGAAACGCCATAGCATACAAGGCTATGGACCAAGTGCTGGAAAATGGGATTAGAATAGACAGGGCTTGATGGCCGGCGCGGACACGATGGGCCGAAGGGCCTCTTTCTGTGCTGTATAACTCGATGACTCTATGACCCATGAAGCCTGGACGAGGTCAGAGTTCGTTCGCTCGCACCCGAAAGTGGTAGGTTTGGCAGGGGACAAAAAAAAAACCAGGCCTAACTGCCAGCTTCAGCCTGTGGCTCCGAGAGGCCCAGCAATGGATGAATCCCAGAAGTACACTCACGCATAGAGGACCCAGGAGCTGCTGTGACGAGGTGGGACTCTCCCCGCTACCACCCCACTCCTCCCCCACCACAATGAATAACAACTTGTATTTATAGAGCAATTTTAACATCGTAAAATGTCCCAAGGTGCTTCACAGGAGTATAAATCGGACAAACATTTGACACCGAGCCACATAAGGAGAAATTAGGGCAGGTGACCAAAAGCTTGGGCAAAGAGGTCGGTTTTAAGGAGCGTCTTAAAGGAGGAAAGAGGGGTAGAGGGGTTTAGGTAAGGAATTCCAGAGCTTGGGGCCTCGGCAGCTGAAGGCACGGCCACCAATGATGGAGCGATGGAAAGCAGGGATGTGCAAGAGGCCAGGATTGGAGGAACGCAGAGATCTCGGGGGGATGGGGAGGGGGTTGAGGGGCTGGAGGAGATTACAGAGATAGGGAGGGGCGAGGCCATGGAGGGATTTGAACATCAGGATGGAGAATTTTTAAATGGAGATGGCTCCCAGTTAAGCAACAAGGTCAGCGAGCACAGGGTGTTCGGGGGGGGGGGTTGATGGGTGAACGGGACTTGGCGCGAGTTAGGACACGGGCAGCCGAGTTTTGGATGAGTTTAGGTTTATGAAGGAAAATGGGAAGCAGGCCAGGAGAGCGTTGGTCTGGTCGAATCTGAACATGGACGAGGGTTTCAGCAGCAGATGAGCGAAGGCGGAGACGGGCGATGTTACAGAAGTGGTCTTGGTGATGGGGCGCAAGCTCATTTCAGGGTCAACTAGAGCGCCAAGGTTCTGACCTGGTTTGACCTCGGCGCTGACCGAACTCTCCACCTTCTCTGCGGGTTTTTCTTCCACCACCTCATCAACAGCTGAAAGAAAAGGAACAAGGCATCAAGACACACGTGTGCGCGATTTCCCAGCCTGGGATCTTCCTGCAGTGGGCGTGTGTGGGACTCAATACCACACCGGGTGTGAGATCAGGCTAACTCAGCACAGGCCGGGGGTGGAGCCTGGGCCTTTCCTGCTCTGTGTGTGTGTGTGTGGGGCTCAGTCCCCACACCGGGTGTGAGATCAGGCTAACTCAGCACAGGCCGGGGGTGGAGCCTGGGCCTTTCCTGCTCTGTGTGTGAGTGTGTGGCTCAGTCCCACACCGGGTGTGAGATCAGGCTATCTCAGCACAGGCCGGGGACGGAGCCTGGGCCTTTCCTGCTCTGTGTGTGAGTGTGTGGCTCAGTCCCACACCGGGTGTGAGATCAGGCTAACTCAGCACAGGCCGGGGACGGAGCCTGGGCCTTTCCTGCTCTGTGTGTGTGTGTGTGGCTCAGTCCCACACCGGGTGTGAGATCAGACTAACTCAGCACAGGCCGGGGTCAGAGCCTGGGCCTTTCCTGCTCTGTGTGTGTGTGTGGCTCAGTCCCACACCGGGTGTGAGATCAGGCTAACTCAGCACAGGCCGGGGACGGAGCCTGGGCCTTTCCTGCTCTGTGTGTGTGTGTGTGGCTCAGTCCCACACCGGGTGTGAGATCAGGCTAACTCAGCACAGGCCGGGGATGGAGCCTGGGCCTTTCCTGCTCTGTGTGTGTGTGTGGCTCAGTCCCACACCGGGTGTGAGATCAGGCTAACTCAGCACAGGCCGGGGGTGGAGCCTGGGCCTTTCCTGCTGTGTGTGTGTGTGTGGGGGGCTCAGTCCCACACCGGGTGCGAGATCAGGCTAACTTAGCACAGGCCGGGGGTGGAGCCTGGGCCTTTCCTGCTGTGTGTGGTTAACAGGAGACGGGTCTGAGAGCTGGGAGGATCCTGCACTCGCAAACTAGAAGCCTCGTACCTTTCATTTCTACATCTGTCGACTCCACAGGCTTTTCCTTCACTTCGGAACTTTCCTCTTTGGCCTCTTCCGGAACTTTCTCCGTGCTCTTTTCAGATTCAGCCGAGGGCGTTACCTACAGGGGGAAGCATGAAAGTGTCAGCCAGAGGGAGAGAGAGAGAGAGGGAGAGAGAATGGGAGAGAGAGAATGGGAGAGAGAGAATGGGAGAGAGAGAATGGCAGAGAGAATGGCAGAGAGAAGGAGTGGAAGTGGGAGTGGGAGAGGGTGATTGAGAGTGGGAGAGTGGGAGAGAGAGAGAGAGAGAGAACAAATTATTACGATGTGGAGGAAGACGCATTAAACATCTGAAGGTCTCACCTCCTCCTCCGGTTTGCCATTTTTGCCGTTTTGGTCCTTGACCTCACCTTCAGCTTCTGTCCCCTGAGGTTTACTGGTCTCCTCTGTCAATAAATGGGGAGAATCTTGTCAGACACTGGGTATAAAGTGGGGGTACACTGTCAGGGTAATGTAGAGGGAGCTCTGTATTGTACCTGCCCCGGGAGTGCTCGATGCTGACACTGGGTATAAAGTGTGGGTACACTGTCAGGGTAATGTAGAGGGAGCTCTGTATTGTACCTGCCCTGGGAGTGCTCGATGCTGACACTGGGTATAAAGTGGGGGTACACTGTCGGGGTAATGTAGAGGGAGCTCTGTATTGTACCTGCCCGGGAGTGCTCGATGCTGACACTGGGTATAAAGTGGGGGTACACTGTCAGGGTAATGTAGAGGGAGCTCTGTATTGTACCTGCCCCGGGAGTGCTCGATGCTGACACTGGGTATAAAGTGGGGGTACACTGTCAGGGTAATGTAGAGGGAGCTCTGTATTGTACCTGCCCCGGGAGTGCTTGATGCTGACACTGGGTATAAAGTGGGGGTACACTGTCAGGGTAATGTAGAGGGAGCTCTGTATTGTACCTGCCCTGGGGGCATTCGATGCTGACACTGGGTATAAAGTGGGGGTACACTGTCAGGGTAATGTAGAGGGAGCTCTGTATTGTACCTGCCCCGGGAGTGCTTGATGCTGACACTGGGTATAAAGTGGGGGTACACTGTCAGGGTAATGTAGAGGGAGCTCTGTATTGTACCTGCCCTGGGGGCATTCGATGCTGACACTGGGTATAAAGTGGGGGTACACTGTCAGGGTAATGTAGAGGGAGCTCTGTATTGTACCTGCCCCGGGAGTGCTTGATGCTGACACTGGGTATAAAGTGGGAGTACACTGTCAGGGTAATGTAGAGGGAGCTCTGTATTGTACCTGCCCCAGGAGGGCTCGATGCTGACACTGGGTATAAAGTGGGGGTACACTGTCAGGGTAATGTAGAGGGAGCTCTGTATTATACCTGCCCTGGGAGTGCTCGATGCTGACACTGGGTATAAAGTGGGGGTACACTGTCAGGGTAATGTACAGGGAGCTCTGTATTGTACCTGCCCTGGGAGTGCTCGATGCTGACACTGGGTATAAAGTGGGGGTACACTGTCAGGGTAATGTAGAGGGAGCTCTGTATTGTACCTGCCCCGGGAGTGCTCGATGCTGACACTGGGTATAAAGTGGGGGTACACTGTCAGGGTAATGTAGAGGGAGCTCTGTATTGTACCTGCCCTGGGAGTGCTCGATGCTGACACTGGGTATAAAGTGGGGGTACACTGTCAGGGTAATGTAGAGGGAGCTCTGTATTGTACCTGCCCCGGGAGTGCTCGATGCTGACACTGGGTATAAAGTGGGGGTACACTGTCAGGGTAATGTAGAGGGAGCTCTGTATTGTACCTGCCCTGGGAGTGCTCGATGCTGACACTGGGTATAAAGTGGGGGTACACTGTCAGGGTAATGTAGAGGGAGCTCTGTATTGTACCTGCCCTGGGAGTGCTCGATGCTGACACTGGGTATAAAGTGGGGGTACACTGTCAGGGTAATGTAGAGGGAGCTCTGTATTGTACCTGCCCTGGGAGTGCTCGATGCTGACACTGGGTATAAAGTGGGGGTACACTGTCAGGGTAATGTAGAGGGAGCTCTGTATTGTACCTGCCCTGGGAGTGCTCGATGCTGACACTGGGTATAAAGTGGGGGTACACTGTCAGGGTAATGTAGAGGGAGCTCTGTATTGTACCTGCCCTGGGAGCACTCGATGCTGACACTGGGTATAAAGTGGGGGTACACTGTCAGGGTAATGTAGAGGGAGCTCTGTATTGTACCTGCCCTGGGAGTGCTCGATGCTGACACTGGGTATAAACTGGGGGTACACTGTCAGGGTAATGTAGAGGGAGCTCTGTATTGTACCTGCCCTGGGAGTGCTCGATGCTGACACTGGGTATAAAGTGGGGGTACACTCTCAGGGTAATGTAGAGGGAGCTCTGTAATGTACCTGCCCCGGGAGTGCTCGATGCTGACACTGGGTATAAAGTGGGGGTACACTGTCAGGGTAATGTAGAGGGAGCTCTGTACTGTACCTGCCCTGGGAGTGCTCGATGCTGACACTGGGTATAAAGTGGGGGTACACTGTCAGGGTAATGTAGAGGGAGCTCTGTATTGTACCTGTCCCGGGAGTGCTCGATGCTGACACTGGGTATAAAGTGGGGGTACACTGTCAGGGTAATGTAGAGGGAGCTCTGTATTGTACCTGCCCCGGGAGCACTCGATGCTGACACTGGGTATAAAGTGGGGATACACTGTCAGGGTAATGTAGAGGGAGCTCTGTATTGTACATGCCCCGGGAGTTCTCGATGCTGATACTGGGTATAAAGTGGGGTACACTGTCGGGGTAATGTAGAGGGAGCTCTGTATTGTACCTGCCCCGGGAGCGCTCGATGCTGACACTGAGTATAAAGTGGGGGCACACTGTTGGGGTAATGTAGAGGGAGCTCTGTATTGTACCTGCCCCGGGAGCGCTCGATGCTGACTCTGGGTATAAAGTGGGGTACACTGTCAGGGTAATGTAGAGGGAGCTCTGTATTGTACCTACTCCGGGAGTGCTCGATGCTGACACTGGGTATAAAGTGGGAGTACACTCTCAGGGTAATGTAGAGGGAGCTCTGTATTGTACATGCCCCGGGAGTTCTCGATGCTGATACTGGGTATAAAGTGGGGTACACTGTCGGGGTAATGTAGAGGGAGCTCTGTATTGTACCTGCCCCGGGAGCGCTCGATGCTGACACTGAGTATAAAGTGGGGGCACACTGTTGGGGTAATGTAGAGGGAGCTCTGTATTGTACCTGCCCCGGGAGCGCTCGATGCTGACTCTGGGTATAAAGTGGGGTACACTGTCAGGGTAATGTAGAGGGAGCTCTGTATTGTACCTGCCCCGGGAGTGCTCGGTGCTGACACTGGGTATAAAGTGGGGGCACACTGTTGGGGTAATGTAGAGAGAGCTCTGTATTGTACCTGCCCCGGGAGCACTCGATGCTGACACTGGGTATAAAGTGGGGGTACACTGTCAGGGTAATGTAGAGGGAGCTCTGTATTGTACCTGCCCTGGGAGTGCTCGATGCTGACACTGGGTATAAAGTGGGGGTACACTGTCGGGGTAATGTAGAGGGAGCTCTGTATTGTACCTGCCCCGGGAGTGCTCGATGCTGACTCTGGGTATAAAGTGGGGGTACACTGTCAGGGTAATGTAGAGGGAGCTCTGTATTGTACCTGCCCCGGGAGTGCTCGATGCTGACACTGAGTATAAAGTGGGGGTACACTGTCAGGGTAATGTAGAGGGAGCTCTGTATTGTACCTGCCCCGGGAGTGCTCGATGCTGACACTGAGTATAAAGTGGGGGTACACTGTCAGGGTAATGTAGAGGGAGCTCTGTATTGTACCTGCCCCGGGAGTGCTCGATGCTGACACTGAGTATAAAGTGGGGGTACACTGTCAGGGTAATGTAGAGGGAGCTCTGTATTGTACCTGCCCCGGGAGTGCTCGATGCTGACACTGGGTATAAAGTGGGGGCACACTGTCAGGGTAATGTAGAGGGAGCTCTGTATTGTACCTGCCCTGGGAGTGCTCGATGCTGACACTGAGTATAAAGTGGGGGTACACTGTCAGGGTAATGTAGAGGGAGCTCTGTATTGTACCTGCCCTGGGAGTGCTCGATGCTGACACTGGGTATAAAGTGGGGATACTGTCAGGGTAATGTAGAGGGAGCTCTGTATTGTACCTGCCCCGGGAGTGCTCGATGCTGACACTGAGTATAAAGTGGGGATACTGTCAGGGTAATGTAGAGGGAGCTCTGTATTGTACCTGCCCCGGGAGTGCTCGATGCTGACACTGGGTATAAAGTGGGGTACACTGTCGGGGTAATGTAGAGGGAGCTCTGTATTGTACCTGCCCCGGGAGTGCTCGATGCTGACACTGAGTATAAAGTGGGGATACTGTCAGGGTAATGTAGAGGGAGCTCTGTATTGTACATGCCCTGGGTGTGCTCGATGCTGACACTGGGTATAAAGTGGGGGTACACTGTCAGGGTAATGTAGAGGGAGCTCTGTATTGTACCTGCCCCGGGAGTGCTCGATGCTGACACTGAGTATAAAGTGGGGATACTGTCAGGGTAATGTAGAGGGAGCTCTGTATTGTACCTGCCCCGGGAGTGCTCGATGCTGACACTGAGTATAAAGTGGGGATACTGTCAGGGTAATGTAGAGGGAGCTCTGTATTGTACCTGCCCCGGGAGTGCTCGATGCTGACACTGGGTATAAAGTGGGGGTACACTGTCAGGGTAATGAAGAGGGATCTCTGTATTGTACCTGCCCCGGGAGTGCTCGATGCTGACACTGGGTATAAAGTGGGGGTACACTGTCAGGGTAATGTAGAGGGAGCTCTGTATTGTACCTGCCCCGGGAGTGCTTGATGCTGACACTGGGTATAAAGTGGGGGTACACTGTCAGGGTAATGTAGAGGGAGCTCTGTATTGTACCTGCCCCGGGAGTGCTCGATGCTGACACTGGGTATAAAGTGGGGGTACACTGTCAGGGTAATGTAGAGGGAGCTCTGTATTGTACCTGCCCCGGGAGTGCTTGATGCTGACACTGGGTATAAAGTGGGGGTACACTGTCAGGGTAATGTAGAGGGAGCTCTGTATTGTACCTGCCCCGGGAGTGCTCGATGCTGACTCTGGGTATAAAGTGGGGGTACACTGTCGGGGTAATGTAGAGGGAGCTCTGTATTGTACCTGCCCCGGGAGTGCTCGATGCTGACACTGGGTATAAAGTGGGGGTACACTGTTGGGGTAATGTAGAGGGAGCTCTGTATTGTACCTGCCCCGGGAGTGCTCGATGCTGACACTGGGTATAAAGTGGGGGTACACTGTCGGGGTAATGTAGAGGGAGCTCTGTACTGTACCTGCCCCGGGAGTGCTCGATGCTGACACTGGGTATAAAGTGGGGGTACACTGTCAGGGTAATGTAGAGGGAGCTCTGTATTGTACCTGCCCCGGGAGTGCTCGATGCTGACACTGGGTATAAAGTGGGGGTACACTGTCGGGGTAATGTAGAGGGAGCTCTGTACTGTACCTGCCCCGGGAGTGCTCGATGCTGACACTGGGTATAAAGTGGGGGTACACTGTCAGGGTAATGTAGAGGGAGCTCTGTATTGTACCTGCCCTGGGAGTGCTCGATGCTGACACTGGGTATAAAGTGGGGGTACACTGTCAGGGTAATGTAGAGGGAGCTCTGTATTGTACCTGCCCCGGGAGTGCTCGATGCTGACTCTGGGTATAAAGTGGGGGTACACTGTCAGGGTAATGTAGAGGGAGCTCTGTATTGTACCTGCCCCGGGAGTGTTCGATGCTGACACTGGGTATAAAGTGGTGGTACACTGACAGGGTCCTGTAGAGGGAGCTCTGTATTGTACCTGCCCCGGGAGTGCTCGATGCTGACACTGGGTATAAAGTGGGGGTACACTGTCAGGGTAATGTAGAGGGAGCTCTGTATTGTACCTGCCCCGGGAGTGCTCAATGCTGACACTGGGTATAAAGTGGGGGTACACTGTCAGGGTAATGTAGAGGGAGCTCTGTATTGTACCTGCCCCGGGAGCACTCGATGCTGACACTGGGTATAAAGTGGGGGTACACTGTCGGGGTAATGTAATCTGTGGTTGGTCAAATGTTGGAGTCCATTATTAAGGAAGCAGTAACAGGACATTTGGATAAACATAATTTAATCGGACAGAGTCAGCATGGTTTTATGAAGGGGAAGTCATGTTTGAAAAGTTAGCTCGAATTCTTTTTGGACGTAACAAACAGGGTGGATAAAGGGGAACCAGTGGATGTGGTGTATTTGGACTTCCAAAAGGCATTTGACAAGGTGCCACACAAAAGATTACTGCACAAGATAAAAAAATCACGGGATTGGGGGTAATATACTGGCATGGGTGGAAGATTGGCTATCTAACAGAAAACAGAGAGTTGGGATAAATGGTTCATTCTCGGGTTGGCAATCAGTAACTAGTGGTGTTCCGCAGGGGTCAGTGCTGGGACCCCCAACTCTTTACAATCTATATTAACGATTTGGAGGAAGGGACCGAGTGCAACATATCCAAGTTTGCCGACGATACAAAGATGGGAGGGAAAGCAGTGAGTGAGGAGGACATAAAAAACCTGCAAAAGGACATCGACAGGCTAAGTGAGTGGGCAGAGATTTGGCAGATGGAATATAATGTTGGAAAGTGTGAGGTTATGCACTTTGGCAGAAAAAATCAAAGAGCAAGTTATTATCTAAATGGAGAGAAACTGCAAAGTGCTACAGTACAAAGGAATCTGGGGGTCCTGGTGCATGAAACACAGAAGGTTAGTATGCAGGTACAGCAGGTGATCAGGAAGGCCAATGGAATCCTGACTTTTATTGCCAGGGGGATGGAGTATAAAAGCAGGGAAGTCTTTCTGCAGTTATACAGGGTATTGGTGAGGCCACACCTGGAATACTGCGTGCAGTTTTGGTTTCCATATTTAAAAAAAAATATACTTGCTCTCGAGGCGGTTCAGAGAAGGTTCACTCAGTTGATTCCAGAGATGAGGGGGTTGACGTATGAGGAAAGGTTGAGTAGGTTGGGCCTCTACTCATTGGAGTTCAGAAGAATGAGAGGCGATCTTATCGAAACATATAAGATTGTGAGGGGGCTTGATCGGGTGGATGCGGTGAGGATGTTTCCACTGATGGGTGAGACTAGAACTAGGGGGCATAATCTTAGAATAAGGGGCTGCCCTTTCAAAACTGAGATGAGGAGAAACTTCTTCACTCAGAGGGTAGTAAATCTATGGAATTTGCTACCCCAGCGAGCTGTGGAAGCTGCGACATTAAATAAATTTAAAACGGAGACAGACAGTTTCCTAGCTGATAAGGGAATTAGGGATTACAGGGAGAGGGCAGGGAAGTGGACGTGAGTCTAGGTTCGGATCAGCCATGATCCTATTGAATGGCGGAGCAGGCCCGAGGGGCCGTATGGCCTACTCCTGCTCCTACTTCTTATGTTCTTATGTTATGTAATGTAGAGGGAGCTCTGTATTGTACCTGCCCCAGGTTTGCTCGATGCTGACACTGGGTGTAAAGTGGGGGTAAACTGTCAGGGTAATGTAGAGGGAGCTCTGTATTGTACCTGCCCAGGGAGTGCTCGATGCTGACACTGGGTATAAAGTGGGGGTACACTGTCAGGGTAATGTAGAGGGAGCTCTGTATTGTACCTGTGCTGTTTGGTGGTGCTGGCGTATTCGGTTGCGTCTCTCCGGGAGTTGACACGGTTGGTGTTTTGGAGACGGGCGAGCTGGATCGCGATGATTTCTTGCTGTCCGTTGTCTCCTGGGCCAGCTCAGGCATGCTCCACTGCCCGTTGATATGCTCGAACTCCTGCACCTGAAAGAATTCCAAATTCAGAGCTACTGCCGTCAGTCAGTCGACAAGAGCACAGAGCCGCTCCGCACAGAGCAGGAAAGGCCCAGGCTCCATTCCCGGCCTGTGCAGAACTAGCCTGATCTCATCAACCATGGGTTCGAATTGACGTCTGCACCCTTTAGCCCCTCTGCCTGGGGGCTGGCTTTGACCCCAGAGGGTGAACGGTCAATGCCTGACCTGCTGAGACAGTTGGCCCCATATCAGTTGTCCCGTCTTGCCTTTAAGAGTAGGCCCAAGCCTCCGGGCCTCTCTCCTATTTCCGACGGTGATTAATCTGTGTCTGCCCAGGAGGCCCTTGCCACCATGGACTCAGAGGGGCAGAGCTCGGAGACTGAGGCAGACACCCAACCCGTTCCAAGGCCTCGGCCTACGATGGCGGGACATTTGTCCTTCGACCGCCACCACCCCCCCCGCAACCCCCATGACCCCTGACCCTACCTTCTTCCGAATGAGGGACATGACTCCGATCCTGGTCAGTACGTGTTGTCGCGAGAGTCCCTCGCGAGGGACACCGTCTGCGAACGTCTCGGCCCCGTCCGCTCCCGGTTCGCACAAGTGCCGCATGAAAAGGGAGACGTAGGCCCTGCGGGAGGGGGAAAGGGCAGAGATCACCCAGAGGTTAGATTCAGAGAGACAACTAGTCCCACTGCCCCGCTCTCTCCCCAGAGCCTAGTATCAATCCCAAACTAATACCACTTCCCCGCTCTCTCCAGAGCCCAGTATCAATCCCAAACTAATCCCACTGCCCCGCTCTCTCCCCATAGCCCTGTATCAATCCTAAACTAATCCCAATGCCCCGCTCTCTCCCTATAGACCTGTCAATCCCAAACTAATCCCCGCTCTCTCCCCATAGCCCTGTATCAACCCCCAACTAATCCCCGCTCTCTCTCCATAGCCCAGTATCAATCCCCAACTAATCCCCGCTCTCCCCATAGCCCTGTATCAATCCCAAACTAATCTCCGCTCTCTCCCCATAGCCCTGTATCAATCCCCAACTAATCCCTGCTCTCCCCATAGCCCTGTACCAATCCCCAACTAATCTCCGCTCTCTCTCCATAGCCCTGTATCTATCCCCAACTAATCTCCGCTCTCTCCCCATAGCCCTGTATCAATCCCCAACTAATCTCCATTCTCTCCACATAGCCCTGCATCAATCCCAAACTAATCCCCGCTCTCTCCCCATAGCCCTGCATCAATCCCAAACTAATCCCCGCTCTCTCCCCATAGCCCTGCATCAATCCCAAACTAATCCCCGCTCTCTCCCCATAGCCCTGCATCAATCAAACTAATCCCCGCTCTCTCCCCATAGCCCTGTATCAATCCCCAACTAATCTCCGCTCTGTCCCCATAGCCCTGTATCAATCCCAAACTAATCTCCGCTCTGTCCCCATAGCCCTGTATCAATCCCAAACTAATCTCCATTCTCTCCGCATAGCCCTGCATCAATCCCAAACTAATCCCCGCTCTCTCCCCATAGCCCTGTACCAATCCCCAACTAATCTCCGCACTCCCCATAGCCCTGTATCAATCCCCAACTAATCCCCGCTCTCTCCCCATAGCCCTGTACCAATCCCCAACTAATCTCCATTCTCCCCCCATAGCCCTGCATCAATCCCAAACTAATCCCCGCTCTCTCCCCATAGCCCTGTATCAATCAAACTAATCTCCGCTCTCTCCCCATAGCCCTGCATCAATCCCAAACTAATCCCCGCTCTCTCCCCATAGCCCTGCATCAATCAAACTAATCCCCGCTCTCTCCCCATAGCCCTGTATCAATCCCAAACTAATCTCCGCTCTGTCCCCATAGCCCTGTATCAATCCCAAACTAATCTCCATTCTCTCCGCATAGCCCTGCATCAATCCCAAACTAATCCCCGCTCTCTCCCCATAGCCCTGTACCAATCCCCAACTAATCTCCGCACTCCCCATAGCCCTGTATCAATCCCCAACTAATCCCCGCTCTCTCCCCATAGCCCTGTACCAATCCCCAACTAATCTCCGCACTCCCCATAGCTCTGTATCAACCCCAAACTAATCCCCACAGCGCTATCAATCCCAAACTAATCCCCGCTCTCTCCCCATAGCCCTGTATCAACCCCCAACTAATCCCCGCTCTCTCTCCATAGCCCAGTATCAATCCCCAACTAATCCCCGCTCTCCCCATAGCCCTGTATCAATCCCAAACTAATCCCCGCTCTCTCCCCATAGCCCTGCATCAATCCCAAACTAATCCCCGCTCTCTCCCCGTAGTCTCCACACCAAACTAATCCCAGCAGCCCTTGCCCTGATCTACAATGTGACCCTTAACTCGTCCCCTGAACCTGCGCCGTGACCCTCAACCCTTCCCGTCCTGCATCGTGACCCTCGACCCCCTTTCCCTGAACCCCGCCCTGCCCTGCGCCGTGACCCCTGGGCCCTTCTCCTCCCTCCTCCTCCTTACTTGAACTCCTTCTCGGTTTTCCCGCGAAGGTCCCGCACGAGCCACTGGGAGGTGAAGGCGTCCTGCGGCGGCATCCCGTAACGCAAGATGGCGTTGAGGAAAGCTTTCCGTTGGCGGGCGTTGAAGCCAAGAACCTGAGGAGGAAGCCAGAAAAAAAAAGAAGTCAGGGGCGCAGAGGGCGGGCGAGCGTGCGCGTGCGAGCGAGCGTGCGTGTGAGCCACGTTCAGTTACCTCAATGTTGCCACCCACGCGGGCCAGCAATGGCGGCAGCGGTTTGTCTTTGTCGTTGCGTAGCGCCCGCCGATTGGGTCTGCGTCCCGCTGGAGAGTAGAGGGAAAGAAAGGAGTTAGTACACGGTGGTGGGGGGAAAATCCAACGACCCAACCCTCAATCCGGGACCCCCGCCCCGCAACCCCCGGGTACATCAGCAAGCGTTTACACCATCACTGGCGGGCTCAGACGGTTATTGTCACATCACTTGTACCCGAGACCAGCACCCCACCACCGCCACTCCGCAGACCTCCTCACTCCCCCCCGCCACTCCACAGACCCCCCTCACTCCCCCCCGCCACTCCACAGACCCCCTCACTCCCCCCCGCAGACCCCCTCACTCCCCCTGTCCCTCCGCAGACCCCCCTCACTCCCCCGTCCCTCCGCAGACCCCCTCACTCCCCCTGTCCCTCCGCAGACCCCCCTCACTCCCCCGTCCCTCCGCAGACCCCCACTCCCCCGTCCCTCCGCAGCCCCCCTCACTCCCCCGTCCCTCCGCAGACCCCCTCACCCCCCCGCAGACCCCCTCACTCCCCCGTCCCTCCGCAGCCCCCCTCACTCCCCCGTCCCTCCGCAGACCCCCTCACCCCTCCGCAGACCCCCTCACTCACCCCGTCCCTCCGCAGACCCCCCTCACTCCCCCGTCCCTCCGCAGACCCCCACTCCCCCGTCCCTCCGCAGCCCCCCACTCCCCCGTCCCTCCGCAGCCCCTCACTCCCCCGTCCCTCTGCAGACCCCCTCACCCCCCCGCAGACCCCCTCACTCCCCCCGTCCCTCCGCAGACCCCCTCACTCCCCCGTCCCTCCGCAGACCCCCTCACTCACCCCGTCCCTCCGCAGACCCCCTCACTCCCCCCGTCCCTCCGCAGACCCCCACTCCCCCGTCCCTCCGCAGCCCCCCTCACTCCCCCGTCCCTCCGCAGACCCCCTCACCCCCCCGCAGACCCCCTCACTCCCCCGTCCCTCCGCAGCCCCCCTCACTCCCCCGTCCCTCCGCAGACCCCCTCACCCCTCCGCAGACCCCCTCACTCACCCCGTCCCTCCGCAGACCCCCCTCACTCCCCCGTCCCTCCGCAGACCCCCACTCCCCCGTCCCTCCGCAGCCCCCCACTCCCCCGTCCCTCCGCAGCCCCTCACTCCCCCGTCCCTCTGCAGAACCCCTCACCCCCCCGCAGACCCCCTCACTCCCCCCGTCCCTCCGCAGACCCCCTCACTCCCCCGTCCCTCCGCAGACCCCCTCACTCACCCCGTCCCTCCGCAGACCCCCTCACTCCCCCCGTCCCTCCGCAGACCCCCACTCCCCCGTCCCTCCGCAGCCCCCCTCACTCCCCCGTCCCTCTGCAGACCCCCTCACCCCCCCGCAGACCCCCTCACTCCCCCCGTCCCTCCGCAGCCCCCCTCACTCCCCCGTCCCTCCGCAGACCCCCTCACTCCCCCCGTCCCTCCGCAGACCCCCTCACTCCCCCGTCCCTCCGCAGACCCCCTCACTCCCCCGTCCCTCCGCAGACCCCCTCACTCCCCCGTCCCTCCGCAGACCCCCTCACTCCCCCGTCCCTCCGCAGACCCCCTCACTCCCCCGTCCCTCCGCAGACCCCCTCACTCCCCCCGTCCCTCCGCAGACCCCCTCACTCCCCCGTCCCTCCGCAGACCCCCTCACTCACCCCGTCCCTCCGCAGACCCCCTCACCACCCCCTCACTTTACCTTCCGTTCGCTCGTCGAAGTCCTCGTCTCCTTCTTCCGAGGCCACCGAGTATTCCGATTGGTTGTCGGACTGGTCATCCTGCCAGTCTATTGGACAAAAAGGGAGAGTCGGACACCCCGGTTAGTAACGTCCAGACAACCACTGGCCCCAACCCTGACCCCCGACCCATTCCCCCACCACTGACACCAAAGGTCAATCGAGGCCAAGGCTCCAATTCCAGCCTCCGCCTCCTTGCCAGCGGTGGGCACTGGACAGGAACCCTGGCAGAGTCACCACTTCGATATCTTAATGGCACTGTGGCCAATAGTAACCCCCCTGCCACAGCTAACTCAGCACAGGCCGGGGATGGAGCCTGGGCCTTTCCTGCCAGCTAGAGGCGGCCATTTTGAGGGCCACCACAACCTCATCAATAGCACATCGGGTGAGATCAGACTAACTCGGCACAGGCCGGGGATGGAGCCTGGGCCTTTCCTGCTGAGTAACCCACCCCTTCGGTTACCTCGGTCCTCCTGCGACGTGTCGTTGTAGTTGACCTGTTTCCTGATCCGCTTGCCCTTGCCCAAGTGCCGAGCCAGGTCCTCCTGCTGCTGCTCGTAGTGATGGCGGAGCAGCTTCTCCCAGTAGTCGGGGTCCACGCTCTCCTCCTGCTTAATGATCTCCCGTTCCACCACCTGCTCCTCCTGCAACACCAGCACAGCCGCCGTCACACCGCTGCTCGACCAAGGGGGGCGGCGCCGAGATGCTCAACCCAGTAACTCGACGCCCCCAGCCAGCCACCACGCATCCCAATCCCACCCCCCTCTCCCCTTCTATCCGACACCACCCCACCTCGCTCGTTCTTTCTGACCACAACCCCTCTCTTTCTATCCGAACGCACTCTCCCTCTCTCCGACCCATTACCTACCTCTCTACCCGAACCCACCCCTTTCTCTCTCTCCTTCTAGCCGACCCCTCCCTCCCTCTTTCTATCCAACCTCTCTTATCCGACCCCACCCCCTCTGTCTCTCCCCTGCCCCCTGCCCAGTCCCGAGCCCAGTCCCTCTCCACCTCCACCCTTGTATTCAGGCAGCAGTTGGCCTTTTCTCTCTCTCCCTTCTCGAACACCTCCCACGCAGTTACTCACTCACTGTACTCCCTTCTCTATTCCCCTCCCCTTGCTCCATAAACTAGCCCCCCTCCCTGCATCCTTTCCTGCCACTCACCCCCATGTCCCCATGGTATCCCACCCATCCTCCTCCTCTATCCCTGTATCCTGAAGGTGGGAGTGATGGACACGGGGGGGGGGGGGGGGGGGGGGGGGGCGGGGAGAGGGGGGGGAGCGAGGGGCGGTGGAGAAGGTGGGAGTGAGGGGCGGTGGAGAAGGTGGGAGTGAGGGGCGGTGGAGAAGGTGGGAGTGAGGGGCGGTGGAGAAGGTGGGAGTGAGGGGCGGTGGAGAA